>NC_056745.1:885604105-885719105 GCF_019279795.1 Protopterus annectens
ACATCCTACTGCCACCATCTATCAGCACAATATGATTCTGGGTATTGGCAGCATAGTGGCAATACAGCATGCATCGCCTCCTGGATCCTGATGTTTCATGCTACTTGCTGCATGTACTATGAGATGTTGCAATGCATGTACCTGTTGCCCCTATTAATGCTTGTCCATAGCTAGTCTACATGGTCTGCTGTGGTGTCAACCTCCGACTGTATTAATAATCACCTGGTCTGTAGGCCCACCCCTCAGGTCTCCCTGGCCTTCCTCGCTCAGATTCTGGACTATATGGCTGGACAATTTCCAACAGTTTCCCCAGCCAGTGTGGTTGATATGGATGTTCTGGCACTGCATAGCACCTGCCTCATGTACATGGATGGACAGCCACCTACAAACACCACTAAGGAACACACTGTGTGAGAGAAGCAATGACAGTAGGAACCTGCAGTCCATGCTCTCTCCCTGTCAAGATCACATATCTTTCCTCAAACAGGTTGTCAACACAATCAGTACATCTCTCACACCACACACACCTACACAACGCACACAAACATCTGCGGTGGCCCTCAACATACACATACACAAACAAAGTGGATCTCTGAGACAAAGCCACACATGAACACCACAGCCAAACACAGCACATACCTCACATGGCCACACACCTGTGTCTCACAGCCACGCAGGCGTCAGCCCATGTTAAACATGTTACACATAGGGGGCTCCAGTGGAGACACACTGGTGTGACTCTGACCTGGTTGTGTATGTGGATGGTCGCAGTTACTTGTGTGAAACGTGACAGACTCTGCCATATTGTATTTGCACTGCTGTCTCTCACCAACAGGTACTGTCATGCGTCTGTCACAGTACATGTTGGTGTGCCTGACCTGACATGTACATCCCTGGACTGTATGCAGTGAGACATGAATGAGCACACTGGTTATGTGTCCCAACCAGGTATGTCCCCAGCCTTATGCAGCATTATGCTGTCACCCAGACTGATGCCACAATATAATTAGGGAATGATCGCCCTTAACATGTGCACATTTATCCTGTGATATTCCAGGGGGTTCCAGTACCTGTGAGTCTGGGATGATATGGTAAACAGACCATGATGCTCTGCAAGAAATGGCCTCCATCTGTCTTCACTAGTCTTCATGCATCTGGCAGTGGTTCTCACCAGCCACATAGTGACTCCATTACTAAAAGTGGTGAAGTTATCACTACCAACATGCAAGTGTCAGTGCAGCATACATTGAAGGCCATGCTGCTAAATGCTACAGATATACACATGACTTTGCTCTCATTGCAAGCAGTCCTAACCCTGGGAACTGCAGACATCTATGCAGTCATACAGACCATATTTAAAGCTTCAGAGAGCATACCAGCTTTACCTGGTAAGCCATCCTATCATAAATTCAGAAGCCAAAGTGTAGCCGGTAATGCCATGAGACACGGGGTTTCCATATATATGAGACACATACATACCTCCACATTGCACAGGCAGTAAAATACACAGGGGACATTGCAGGGGCAGTTCACCACTGCCAGCACACACCTATTCAAATCACAGCTAGATACCGGTCACCACATGTGACCAGGAAGCCCATTCTGCCTATATGGACCTCATCAACTGTATTAGGAGTTGGGTCTGTACCCTGATCCTGGGTCAGTTGAATGACCCTAACATACATTGAAAGATGTACCCATGCCAGCACACAAATGGCCAGAGAGCTATCAACAGTGGAAATACAAACACCTTGGTGTGGTCAGGGGCTACCCCCACATGAGGTGAAGGTGTATTGCAGTTGACATTACACAACATGGGTAACCACTGCAACATCCCTACAATGTCATCCTCAGTGGCAAAGCAAACATCATGTGGTCACATTTTAGTCACCATCTCCCACAATACCCATCTAGCTAGGGTTAGCCATACATACACCTCCAATGTGGAATACATCCTCCTGGGGTCTATACATAGCCTCACAGCCCCTAACCCCTCACTAAGGACTGGCACCAATATCCACACATACACACAAGTGCTATATGTGCATTTGTATAGATGCATGTAGTCAGGTATACCCGACAGGCCTACATCATCCTCTGCTAAGATATGTACACCTGTCTGGTGGAGGTCTGTAATACATACTGTCCATAACAGGGATGACATACTGCTATCTGAGACAAAGTAGGGGCAGGTGCCCATTTTGGAGCAATGTCTCCTTAGTGTGTACATGAGAATGGGATCAGTCCTGCAAACCTGCACAACAAACACAGAGCTTATATTGTCTACATCCACTACAGACAGTCATTTCCCCTACTGCACATATGTCTGAAACAGCACAGAAAGCACCTGCAGCTGCTCACTTGTGGTGCTTGAGGAAACCAGCTGTACCAGTGCTGTTCATATACCATACTGGATGCCTGACAGAGTCGGTGTAGGCTTCACCCCCTGTCTAACCCATAAGTACAATCAGGATATCCATATTACCTCCCCCATCTTCTATATGTAGGGAACAGGTCACCACTGCCATGTAAAAATCATGGTATACATCTGCCTTGGGAGCCTATCACATCACAGGATATATCTTACATGACCCCAATGATAACCTTGGAGCACCCCTTTACACTAAGTTGAGGTGTCCTCCACTCCATCATATGACAGACCCAGCATCCTACTTAGGCTGATCTGCAATGCCATAACACAGTTTATAGTGATCCCCACTAACAAGGACATTGGTACCCTGCACACACTCCATCACTCACACTTAGGCTTTGTCAAGGAAGGGTTCATGTTTGTTACACTTGGTTGACTTCTATGACACAGTCACAAAAGCCACGGATGGGGTGACAGTGCAAACTGCCTACCTTGACCTGGACAAACTCTGTGACAGTAATTATAGATATAACACTCCCAAAAATGCATCACACCATAAATTACCATTGGGGTAGCACGCTGGTGCATTGACATGACCCACCTATTCCACATAGGGGAATCCACTTCAAGTGGTTGACCCATAACTAGGTGTGCAACCTGTTGTTCTGTGTTTGGGCCCCTGTTATGTGTGATGTACACTTCTGAGGTGCATACAACAGTCATTAGCCTATGTCCGACCATGTCTGCAGATGACTGCATGCTGTGTGCCGTCACTGGATTCCCTAGTGATGTGGACATCTGCTTAGGAAGGTCTCATACAGATACATGACTGTTGCCAGACACATGACCTCAGGCTGCATACCAGGACATGCAGTGTCAACCCCTTTGGAGAGAGTGACGTCTCCACATATTATCACAGTGCTAACATCCTAGGCACGCAATCAGTCATGAGAGAGCTATGGGTGCAGGTCTTTGGCAACATGACATTTCAACACAATGTTGCTTTCATTGTAAGGTAAACCTTCTACATGGCCCATGTCATACATAAAGGTATGTCATCAAGGGACATGGGGTATCCCTGTATTCCCTCCAATGAGGCCCATTGTTGTGTATAATTCCCTGTTAATCATTCATATCACACAGCACATGCAGCAGCTGGGGACATCACAGAGGTTCCCCACCAGGGAATACCAGGGCATCAAATATCTACCATACACTGATAGGCTATAAGACCAACCCTCTACCCAGTTTCATGCATACTCCTCAGGGGTGACCGCAAGGCAATCATGGACTCCACATTGCTGGGACTGCTGCATGAGTGCAACTCATGCTCCACCCTGTTAAAACACACATGCTTGCAACCTGGCATGTGACATGAACCGGGCTTGTTGGCAGCTCAGATGTGTGTCCCACGCAATCACCCTGTGGTGGAATGGGCATGCTGTCCACATCAGGCAGGATAACTATTTACACCTTTGCAGGCATAACCTGGATAACCGGATGGTTAACTGCACATACACCGTTGGGATACCACCTGTGTCCCTGATGGACTGGAGCATCAGGTGCTGCCTTGCATACACATGGCAAACATCTGGCCTAGCCATATGGCTGCTCAGGGCTTGTAGCTTAGTAACCTCATATGGTACCAGGAATACCAGATTTGGCCTGAGTGCTGTGACAGACTGTGTTGTTATGTGTCCACACCCATCACTGCCATCGACTGTTGGGTGTCCCCTATGGGCAATGTTACAGTACCATGTCATCCAGCCTACATCCGATAAATAGGTAAGTGGTACTACAAGTGCATGTGGACATTTCAGCAACATCTGTGCTACACAATAACTGACAGCAGTGCATATGTTGTGTAGGGTGTCCTTCTCATAGGTGTCTGACATCTGCAGTACCCAGATGTTTGCGGAATGTGTACATGTGCTTGATAGATGTAGACCCCCTGCCAGACAAATGTGGATTTCTGGGCATCAGTTGGACAATAAGTGATGGTTGTCCCCAGAGTTTGGGGAATGTGTCTGTGACATGCCAGACCCCTGGGAACACAGTAATGGTACATTGATATCTGGTACTGTATTCATTCCCTTACATTGTATGCTCAATATGTACACAATGCTGCTGAGGCAGAGCCAGTGTCCCTCCACTACTAGTGCCTATAACCTACTGTCCTGCTGCAGGGGGTCACCAGGTATGCTAGCTATTGGTGTCAGGCAATGAGATACAGGTGTGGACTACACAGTGACCTAGCCAGAGTACATCAGGAATGGTCAGGGACACCTAGACAATCTTTGAACTAAGCCTGTATGACATTCACAGAGTGAGAGGGGCGCACTGATAGTACATGATGTGATATGCCAGCTGTATCCACCAGTGCTTACTGTCAGTATTGTACAACAGACATTCCAGTAGCAGTCATATGTGAGCTGACCATTGCTGAGGTGACTCAGGGGCCAGAGCTGTGATCTATGTCACTGCAGACAGAGCCATAAGGGATGGCCGTAGGTGCTGGACAGTAATCGCTCTAGGGGGAGGAGCTGGACTCGGAGTTCGAAGCGGAGAGACTATTCAGCGTCTTCCTTTACTTCAATGGAACAGAATGTTGTTGCTAAGAACGTTTCCTTTGCCAGAACTGTTGCATCCAATCGAGCTTCCAACAGGGATGTTTTGGAAGCTTCTAATGAGGCTTCCAACTCAAGTTCTATTGACAATGTGAACTTTCAAAACGATCACTATAACAAGGGGCGCAATGGGAGAAATGGCCGAAAGGGGCGGAATCGCTACAAGTGAAGGTTTGCCAAGAACATTTTCTAACAGAACTTTGGAATGCATTAATTTATCTGATTTATGTTTAAACAATGATATGCGTAGTGTTTTATGCAAAGGGAGCAAATTTGTTCCAACGATTTTCCCATCATTTGCTGACATTTATTTAGAGGTTAAAGCGTTCATTCGTAAGCTTTTACTAAGAGTATATTTCAAAAAGTTCGCTAATGTGAATATTAGTGAGAATGTTTTGAATGAAGCTCATGATGAATCATTGAACGAAGTTGATTTAGATGAAAATTTAATGAATTTATCCATATATAATTATGAACATGATGAATGCTATTTTTCTTCTGAAGAATGTGAAGATAGTCTAACTTGTTTTGATACCAATACATTTCTTAATGTGACAGGGTATGGCAAGTTAATGATGCCAAGATTTAAAAATGTTAAAAGTAATTTCACACCAGTAATTTCTGTACCAGCCATTTCAACTTTCCAAAAAGTGCTTCTTAAAGAAACAGAAGCATCATTTAGGGAATTTTGTAAAAAGAAAAAACATTTTAATTTGAATAAATATGAATGGCAGGCTTTAAAAAACCTTAAAGACTTAAAAGATGAGTATATATTTAAATGTGCCGATAAAGGGGGCAATTGGGTTATTTTGAAGAGACATGACTACTGCAGGATGGTGTACAGATTGCTTTCCAATAGTGAAGAATACGTTAAACTTGATGGTGATCCCCTAAAATCTTACAATGAAAGACTGTTATTTTTACTGGAAAGGGGTGAACGACTAGGATTCTTTTTGCAAACAGATGTTAAAAAAATGTATATTAAAGACCCTACTGCACCTATATTATATGCACTGCCCAAAGTCCATAAAGACTTAGCTGAACCCCCGGGTAGGCCTATAGTATCAGGGATAGGCTCATTTTTGGAGAATGTAAATGTCTTTCTGGACTTTCAGTTAAAGGTTTATCTTAACAGGGTCAGTGCACATATTAGTAACACTCAAGACTTGATTGATGAAGTGTCTAAAATTTGTTGGAATAGTGACTATTATTGGGTGACCATCGACGTCAAGTCTTTATATACTAATATTAACATTAGGTGGGGACTTGAGGCCATTAACAACATGTTAGGTGAAGGTCCTAGGACTAGTTTTTTGATCACACTATTGGAATTCTGTTTAACCCATAACTACTTTATGTTTAATAATGAATATTTCTTACAAATTAAGGGGACAGCAATGGGAGCTGCTTATGCTCCCACTTATGCTGTTATGTATATGGATTTCTTTGAAAAAAAGTTCATTTACCCTACAGATTTTTTTAAACATAAAGTAATCTTATATAAATGTTACATTGATGATTTAATCTTCATATGTAAGGGGGACATGTTTGATTTTTGTGATTTTTTTGAATCTCTGAACAGTAATGAACATAATTTGTTATTTTCCTATGAGATGAATAGAAATGAAATCAATTTTTTGGATTTAACTCTATTTGTTAATAATAATGTTATTGAGTTCAGACCTTTTAGAAAGAGCACTTCGGTTAACATGTTTTTGCATGCATCCAGCATGCATCCTCCTCACCTGTTGAAAGCTTTACCTTATGGGGAATTTAAAAGAATATATTCACACACTAGTATGGAGTCTGAGTTGGACCATGAGTTAAATGAGGTTTATTTGAGACTAATGGAAAGAGGGTATGAAAAAAAGCAGTTGTTATATAGTATGAATAATGTTATGAACAAGAATCAAAACTTTAATAAACTCAAAATGGGTGGTAAGGATTCAACTATGGAAAAAGAAAGAGATGTGGAAAAAATATTCTTCGTGACCAAGTATACTACTTTTTCTGAACAATTTGTCTCTTTAATTAAGAGATTTTGGTACCTGGTCTGTGAAGATGAATATGTAGGAGAACTTTTTTCGTATCATATAACATTTTCATATAAAAAAGGAAAAAATCTAAGAGAGATATTAAACAATAATTGCTTACCCAAAAAAAACCTTTTACACCACTAGTGTTGGAGCATTTAGATGTGGCTCTTGTAGTTTATGTGATAGAGTAGTCAATGTCAGGTCCATTAATCATATTAACCATACCCCCAGGCACTATTTCAACTGCAAATCTACTGGTGTTGTTTATGCACTTACTTGTAGTTGCAGTAACATTTGGTACATAGGACAAACGAAAAGAATGGTTAGAGTTAGAATTTTAGAACACTTAAGGGACATTCGGAACTTTAATTCATCTAGTCCCGTTGCTAAACATTTTTTTGAAGCTCATGAGGGGAAGTCGGATAGTTTAAAATATGTAGTTTTGGGCAAACCTTTCACCTGTAAGGGTAAAAATATCTCTGACAGTTTGTTAGAGCTGGAATCTAGGATGATTCTGAAGTTTCATACCTTGAAACCTTTTGGTCTGAACCTAGAATTGGGTGTTTGATGAAATTTAGTTAGTTTACATTTTTCCGATATTCATTTTTCATTAAGTTTTTTCAGATAATTTATTATATTTATATTTAACATGTAAATTTATTATAAATTTATTATATATTTATATCATATATTTAAAAAATGCATATATTTTTTATTGTGATGAATATTTATTTAGAAATGAAATTATGAGATCACTTTAAAAATATGTATATGTTTTTCTCCTTTTGGAATTAATTGGTTAATTGATTAATTGATTGTTCAGTGATTTAATATAAAACTGCCACTGAATAGCAGTAAGATGTGATCCTTGAAGGCGAATTGCCGAGGTACCAGGTCGCTCATAATAAAGGAGAGTTGCTGGAAGAAGTACTGGCTGTTTGGTGTGTTGTCATTTGGTTTGTGCTTTTCACGTTGCTGTGTTTTTTTCAAGAAGCTGGACAGTAGACTAACAGTAACATGTCAGTTCAAGAAATGTTGTTGAGACCTACTGTTTAAATTCCTATTTCCCATGACTGTATCCACCCATCTGCATTCCATTACATGCATAATTCTATGACATACCTGGTATATTGCTGTACTCCTTTGTGAGAAGAAATCCAGTTGTAGTCTCCTAGAGAATCACAGTATGTCTTCATGAAGAAAGTGTCAGACCTGTTTACCATAGGCAGCAGCTTGTCTTTTGTAGGTAATGTTCATAAACAGGTAATTGCCTGTGCACCAGTATGCGACTCCCACGTGCTAATTGCATCCAGAACAGCTAGGTTGCATTGCCATTAGCCAATAGAATGGGAACACAGTCCTATAATTAAGGCCTTCATGTAGGCCTTGGTCCTTTTCCTGGCCTGTGAGGAGGACATTATTAAGTGTGGGAGCTACAGCATCACAGAGGGTATGTAGAAATACTGTTCAGTTTGGATTGATGTGTTATGTCCACAGTTTTGCATGCTATGTTTGGCCATTGTTAACAGAGTTTCTGATTCTGTGGCAGGCTACTGTTTAACAATTTGTGTTGGGCTCAATAAGGGGACAGGCAGATGTGAGTGACATACATACTTTTTATCTGAATGTGCATGCTGCTGCAGTTGATGCTAGTGTATCAGCTGTAAAAGGGATACTGTGATAAATGTCCCTGTCACCTGAACATTCCCCCCAACCCTTTATGTATGGGTGTTGTGTAAATGCCCTGTTCTAGGTGTTTGGGAGATATGGTAGGTCTGTAGCAGGTAGCTGAACATACAGCTGCATGTGTGGCAGGCCGCACTGCTGCATTTCTGCCAGGAGTCATACTGGGAATTGTGAAGAGATTGGGGGACAGCAAGCTGTATATGTCAGTGAGGGAGCAGTGTCAGCTCTTGTGTCACAGTATGGCCAGGGTGAGGGTACCTATAACAGTCCAGGTGAGGCATGTGCCTCTGTTACATATGTTAAGTAGTAGTAGCATCCAGAGAGTGGTAGGGGAGGTTTAGGACACATATTGATATTTGTGACATGTGTCCCACCTTCTAGGCTTTTGACATGCTACTGTGGGTGGCAGTGAGTGACTGTGGTAGCAGCAACCAGGTCTGCTGGACATTGCAGGGTTCAGTTATTTCTAGGTTGTATTGCCAAGCATGTAGTTGTCGTGCAACAGACTGGACTGTGGGCCTGAACTGTAGGTGTTCAGATGTCAGACATGCTAGGAATGTTACAAATTGAGCTACTGAGTAATTATTATGGGAAGTATAGTTACAAGACATATGTGCATGCATACAGTGTGTTACACAGGACTGGCATGAGCATGTGTGTTTGGATGGCTATAACATGTGACATTGGCCTGTCTGTCATGCTTTTGTAAAATCAATCTGCACTGTCTTGCCAGTACATCAGCACACAGAATAGCTTTGATGACAACCATGCCATACATAGGTGACATGACTGTGGACATTCTGCAACAGTCTGTGCAGTTGTCAGCTGTACCTGATATTGTAGGCCTCCTGTCAATCCATCAACATGTCTTAGGATGTGTACTGGTTTGGTGTCTGCATCACAGGCCCAAGTACACTGTCATTTATCAAATTATATGTAGCAGTGTCACTGGTACTCAGGATATCTTCATAACAACACCAGTAATTCCCCAGTGCTGAGTTGGCCTACTGGTATATTGCAGTGAGCTGTAGCTCAGAGGGTCCTGGGGCCAATACTTGGCAGGGGTGTCTTTTTTCCCTAATGTTACATGACTGTATTGCATGATATATTTACAAAAGCAGCAGCAGTTCCCCAGAGCTGAGTTGGCCTAGTGATGTGTTGCTCTGACTGGAGTTCTGGGTTCAATACTTGGCAGTAGTGTTTTTTTCCCTAATGTTATATGACTGTACTGCATGATATATTTACAAAAGCAGTAGCAATTCCCCAGGGCTGAGTTGGTCTAGTGGTGTCTTTCTCTGACTGTAGTTCAGAGAGTCCTAGGCTTGAGCCTTGCCAGCGCTTGTTATTTTGTTGCTGGGCAGAACAATGTCTGAATCAGATAAGGTGATTAAAGCAGTTTTAAGGGGTTTTAAGTGGGTTTGCATGGGTTTGCCTGATGAGCCATGATGCCAAGCAGCACTTATCCCTGCTTAAACCCATGCTATTTTCAAAAAAGAAAAGAAAAAAGGGGTGATAGGAAAGTGGTGAAATGGGGGCATGCAGGGGAGAAAACAATATGAAAGAAAGCTAGAGATGTACAGAATGGGTGTTGGAAAGGACCACAGCTGTCTATTTGTTGTGCAGGTACAGCTGTGTATGATGTGGACAATTTGGAATTTGGAGCCTCACACCTCACAGGGAGGGGTGTGGGTGACATAACTTTGTTAATTAATTGATAGGATAATTGATTCATGGCAGTGTAAGTGGGGGCAAAATGGACAGCTATGTATGGGATGAAATCTTTTTGGGGGGGCAGATGCCCTTTTTTTTAAGGTGACAGTGGGAGGTTGGAGAAGGGTTTTAGGTACATTTGGGGAAGTACGTTATGTAGGAGAGGTTGCTTTTGCAGACAGACAAGACAGTGGACGGGCAGTGTATGACACATGAGGGGGGTAAAAACCTTGGAAAGGGAGGGTGGTTGGGAATCGGAGGACCAAGTGCCCCAGGTGGCAACAGTAGGACTGGATTCACACCCTGGTCTGTGTGTGGAAAATAACAACACATGTATTGCTTATCACACTACTGGGCCACTGCTGTGTGTTGGTTGACTGATATGTGCCTAGAGCTCACCTGCTGACAAAGTCTGACCTGGTAATATCGGTAGAGTGTCACAGGAGACTGCAGGGACAGCTGAACATACATGCATGAGATTCACGCATGACAGAGGTAGTAGGTGTAGTGTGTTTTAATACTTGGAATGCAGGTGTAGACAACTAACCCTTAGTGGAAGAGAATATGTATGGTCTGTACAGACCATATCAGGGTGCTGGGATGCCTACCTGACCTATAACATTTACAGATGCTATATTTTCAGTCTACAGCTACTACTGTGTCATACTTGCCTGCATCAGCATACCTATGTTCAGGAATGCATATAGTTGAAATGCAAAGGTCAACACCAGACAATCCTGATGGAAAAACACTATAATACATTACACATTACTATTCAAGGTTCACATGTCAGTGCATAACATATATCAAATTGCATTCTATCTTTTAGTACAGCTCCGCATTTACACTTTCCCATAATAGTTCTTTTGTAGCCAAATTTCAGTCATTTCATGGTGTTATACCCATATTTGCTTTGCAATACCAAATTAGATTTCTTCAACAACAGAACAGAATACACACAGCAATTGGCAGAAGACAGCTTTATTGAGAGTGACATGACACAGTCATTGGTATACATTTGACAAACTTTATTGTACTCCAGTTTAAATAATGCATGCATTGAAGGTGTGCTGTTATTACAGAACCTATGCAATACTAACACTTTTACCTTCACAAGTCTGACTGCAGTTGTACTGTATTTCCTGTAGATCATGAATGGATGTCATTTATTCCCTTCACATTTAGAATGCCAGCGTACTTTATTACCAGATCATTAATATTAATACCATATACACGTCATTCATTGACATTATTAATATGTTATTGCAGTATAGTCAGAACAGAATATACCTGGCAGTTACTACTGTACTCTTTCTTATTTATATTACTATATATTGCAAGATATATCTGTACTCACCACATTTTCAGTGCATCCTCACTAGGCGCCCTGCATGGAGCTCCAAGTTGCGAGCCCTCTCCTATGCAGCTGTGGGAAGGGAAGCACACCATTATGCATACCTGGCTATCAGATATTCATAATACAATTTGATAAATCACCATTTGCTATACTTTCAAACTTCTGGGGCATTCTGGTCCCGAGCATCTTGGATCCACTGGGCCAAGAGCCCCCTTCCTTTACTTCAGGTCATCATAATGATGATACACCTGCTCACCAGTGAGGGGGATTCCTGTAGCATTGGTGAGGTCATGTGCCAGACAGTCCCAGGCCTTGGACTTGTATTCAGAGCCCTGGTACTGGCCCTGCAGCAGTCTGTTGCCATGGTCTTTGACAAGGAGCCCAACCATGACTCTGGACTCCAAAATACCCCAGCGCTGCATCCGAAAGCAAGCTTCCTCCCCGACTCCAGCTATAGCTCCTTCAGTAATAAAACTCCAACAGGTTATTTGCAGCTTAAATAAGGCTATTTTACCACCCTTTGCCACAATTGGATAATTTTTAAAAATGCTAAGCAAAGGTTAGCAGTGCGCAAACCCGCTAAGCTTAGTTGAGCAGTGCTTAAAGTGCCAACTGCTTAGCAATGATTAATGGTGCACAAACCCGCTTAGCTGAGCTAAGGACTGCTTAAACTGGGAGTGCTAAGCCCTGCCCAAACAAGCTAAGCAGAGCTGCTCATTGCTAAGTACTGCTAAAACTGGTCCTGCTTGAGCATTGCTTAGCTTGGCTTAGCAGTGCTTAGCAAAATGTAGCTAAGGGCAAACAAGATTTGTACATAATAAAAAATATGTATTGACATTAATTACTCATTATAAAACAAAAAGGAAACACACTGCCAGGTAAAGCACTCTCCTCAGAAACAACAAATCAGCAGGAAAAAAAGGCAATGAGTGCACCATGAGCTGAAGTCAAAAGTAAAATAACAAGTAAATCCAAAAGGTCTTCTTTGTATTTAAAATCCTCGTTTATTACAAAAGATAAAACTGCAGGAGATAGCAAGTTGTAAGCGCTTTCGCGTTGTTACATTTACATTTATGTAAAATATATTCTCTGCTCTAGACAATGTTTTAACTCAGAATGCATTTTATATTTTATATTTTATGTTTGTATGTCTGTTTCTTTAAATTTTAACTTCCAATTACTAATGACATCATAACAATTAATGCTTTATAAGAGGAAAGTTTCAGCATTTTCTTTATGTCTGATGAAGCGTTGGGTAACAACGCGAAAGCGCTTACAACTTGCTATCTCCTGCAGTTTTATCTTTTGTAATAAACGAGGATTTTAAATACAAAGAAGACCTTTTGGATTTACTTGTTATTTTACTTTTGACTTCAGCTCATGGTGCACTCATTGCCTTTTTTTCCTGCTGATTAATTACTCATTATTGATACTTTAGTATTATGTGTATTTATTTTACTTTATATGACCTCACCCTATGTACTTTAATTACTTCACCTTGGAGTGTGACTGTACTGTATTGGACACTTGTGTTTAACTGGAAGATTTCACAACATATCTCCACTGACACTGGGATTCTCGACCAGCTGCCCTTACCTGGTTAGCAAATATCAATAATTATGTCAGTAAAAAAAATAAAAATGTATATAGAAATGCTTGCCAATGTAAAAGCTGAATGGCCTGTCTGCATATTCAAACTGTGCACCTACTGCACACAAAGCCGTAATTCTAAACATTCAGTTAACTTGGGTATGATGATTTCAGCTATACACTTCTATATAGTTTTTCATTACTTTCAAGCACTGCTGAGTGCTGTGCAGCACCCCCCCGCGCAAACCCGCTCAGCTATGCTTAAACTTGACCTTTTGTATAACAATTAAAAGCATCTGGTTTCTATTATTAGATGTCTGGCATGCATTTATTGCTAAGAGCTGCACTGCGCAAACACACAAATAAAACAAGTATATAAAAAAACAGTCAAAATCACATTTTCTCATTTAATTTCAGTGCCGTATGGCACTCTGACAGTGCAGGGGGTGTGTCATGGACACTGTAACACCCCCCCTGTGTGACATATATGAAAACAATTATAAATAAGTGTCCGAGGACACTTTCTTTAATCTTTTTTTGCCATATGGCACTTTGACAGTGCAGGGTGGTGTTATGGACACTGTAACACACCCCTGTGTGACATAAATGTGAATTATAAATAAGTGTCTGAGGATACTTTCTTTAATCTTTTAGTGCTATACGGCACTTTGACAGTGCAGGGGGTGTGTTACACATCTCTGAGCACTGTAACACACCCCCTAGCACTGATTCAGTAAATATGCAAGGTGCGCTGCCAAGGGGGAGCTGCAGACATGGACACCATTCACTCCATGTAGAGTGTGCACTATTCATGTACAGAGTTTATTAAATCTGGGGGTAAGTTTATATTCCATTTTGTTTCACTCAAATGCACATTAGTCCTGGAAAGCCAGAATTACTACTACAACACAGGAAGGCCAATCATTTCATCCACAAACAGCCACCATACCAATTTCCCGCCTAAAGTATCTGCTTGTCTCTGCCAGGATTAAGATAACAATAATAGCAATGGCTGAATTAGATTTTCCTTTGTTGCACAGAAACAGTAGTCACAGCTTATATGCCAGCTTGCTTTACCCAAAACACATTAATCCTTTCAAGTCAGAATTACAACAATAAATAAACATTTCATTGAAGCACAGTCCAATCCCCATTGCCCACCAACAGTATCTGGATTGGCATTGTAAGGTAAAAAAATGAAAAAAGCATTGGTGATAATGTATTTCTTCACATAAACATTTGCCAAAACTCAGACCTTGTAGCCCATTTCACTCCACACAAATGCACACTAGTTTTGCAAAGCCACAATTATACTAGTAAGTAGCAGGTCCATTCATTTTATTCACAAACAGCCTATTACCTACCTAAAGGAGGTGATTTGGACTTTCCAGAATTATTAATAATAGTAATGCTTTCATTAATGTATTTGTGATACACACAAATAGCCACAGTTAGCATTCTATCCTGTTTCACCCAAATACACATTAGTCCTGGAATGCCAGAATTATAGCACCCAAACAATAGGGCCAAACATTTCATCCACAAGCAACCACTGTATCAAACGCATTCCAAAAGTATCTGCTTTGACCCTGCCATGGTTAGAATGAACATAGTAATGGTTGCATTAATTTAGTTTTGTTGCAATGAAACAGTAGTCACAGGCATGTATGCCTGCTTCCCTTGGCAAATACACACTAGCCATACCAAGCCAGAATTACAGTAGTAAACAGTAGAGCAAGCCATTTCATTCACAAACATCCCTCTATTCCCTAGTAATTGTTAGTTTTCATTAATTTTGTTTTGTTGACAGAAACAGTAGTCACAACTTGTATGCCAGCTTGCCTTACTTGAATGCACATTTTATTTTATGTATTTTTTTATTCTTTTGTTTGCTGGGTTTGTCCATCTGGGCCTTGTCAAAAATCCTTTTTCAATGGATGTCTGAGGAGAAAAGCACCAACATATTGCAAACATGTTTAAACAAACATTCAGGATATATATGAACAGACATTAAATAATGCACAATAACAATTGCTCATACATTTGTTAATTGGATTACATTTATATGAAAGTAGAGGCAACTATTATAGTATTACAATTCCAGAATTACAACCACAGTAAACAGCAGGGCCAGTTGTTTCATTTACACATATTCCCATTCCCCATTGCGAACCCACAGTATCTGGTCTGAGCTTGTGAAATTAAAAAAATGAAAAACAGGCAACACTGGTTATATTAATATTTTTGCATAAACAGTAGCCAGTGCTCAGAGTCTGTAGCTGATCTTATTTCACCCAAATTCTCATTAGTCTTGCAAAGCCCGAACTACAGCGATAAACAGCAGGAGCATTCATTTCATTCGCACATAGGAATAACCCACCTATCCCAATTGCCTACCCACAGTATCTAGTTTGACCCTACAAGATTAAAAAAAAACTGAAAAAAGAAGAAGATGGTTACATTAATGTATTTTTTCAGCCATGCCAGGATATTATGTTTAAAAAAAATCATCCAAAAACAGCCCTCATACCCATTATCTACCTAAGGTATCTGGTTTGACCCTACCAAGTTTTAAAAAAAGTAAATAAAAAACAACAACAACAAAAAAAAAAGAAAATAAAAGAAGAAGAAAACAGTGAAAGTCGATATCTATTACATTAAAAAAATTGTATTTTTTTTTCATCTGCAAACAGCCCCCATACCCACTGCCTGGTGCCTTCGTATATTATCTTGTTTGATGCTACTAGGATAAAAAAGTGCAATACCAATTAGACTGAAAAAAATAATAATTTCATCTGCAAACAGACCCCATAACAAATGCTTACCTTCCTAATCTATCTGGTCTGATCCTGCCAAGATTTTAGATTTCATCCACAGACAGCCCTCAAATCACACTGCCTACCTATTATCCAATTAACTCTGTCAGCCAGAATATAAAATAATAAAAACAAAATCATCCACAAATTGTCTACAAACAGCCCCAAAAATACACTGGCTAGTCAAAAACATTTCATCCATAAACAGCCCCTAAAACACAATGCTTACTTAGTATCTGGCTGACCCTGCTAGGACAAAAAAAATCATCAACAAACAGCCAGCCCATACCCCAAAAAAAAAAACTCTCTAGTATCTGATTAGCCCAGCTAAGATATTATATTAGAAAAAACATTAACAAACAGCACCCAAAAACACACTGCTTAGCCTAATGACCAAAAGTATCTGGTTGACCCTGCCAGGAAAAAAGTACATACAATTTAAACTGACAGGTTATCATTTCATTACCAGTCCTTCAGTCCAAGCATTTTTTCTTTCTTTTTTTTTTTTTTTTTCCTTTTTTTAATTCTTATTTTGCCTAGAAAAAAACAGCTTCTACAGACTCTGCAAAAATAAATTGTTATGCTTGTTGCAAAAATTGCTTCTGGGCATCTTTTTTGATGTATGTTCTGATTCTGGGCTGATTTTAAAACAACCTAGAAGTTTTTTTTTTCTTTTGTAAATAATGTACATTCGAACTCGAGCTGTGCATATATGAGTTCCAATGCAGACAAGCAGTTGTTACAATCTGCTTAAGTTAAGGGTATTTTTTTCCATAAAATAATTTTTAATTAAAAAAATATATATATACATGTATATATATATATATATATATATATATATATATATACATATATATATATATATATATATATATATATATATATATATATATATATATATACATATATATATATATGCACACACACACACATATATATATATATATATATATATATATATATATGTGTGTGTATGGGTCTACTTTGAATGGCCAAATGCGCACATAAACGAAACCCATAGTGCCAAGACGACTTCACCGAAATACCAGTAAACCAAAAACTTAAAACAACGAACTGCACATAACTAACACCAGCTCCATGGATACCTCTAAAAATTTATAAACTGATCTGCTAAAAATAATACACACAAACTTTCAACAAAACTACATTTACAGAGAACTCACTCTACAGCGCAATCACAAATTCCCACTACTGCCTTTTCCCACTTTTCTACTATCATATAATGTTCTAAGGACCCGCTCACATACAGACATCAGTGCATTCAATACTGGACAATTATTCGGAATAAAAGTACTTGATTTTCTGCATTCGATATTACGTTCACATATCATGTCTTTGAAAATAAATTTCATTTCTAACAAACATTCTCAAATCAGTTATTGCATCAACCACTGTATCTGATTTTGTTGGTATAAACTGCAAGCCTATATCGAATAACGTCCTAGTAGCTCCTGTTAAATTATAGTTAGATAAGTTCACAAAGACATTTTTTTGCTTACTTACAACTTCTGTCCCTGCTTGTTTTGGGGTATCGGACTTTTGTTCTTTCTGTTTGCTCCATGCAACTCGACACGCTGCTGTGATCTCCCTCTCAGTTCTTGTTGTTTCCGTACCTCCACCTTCTCGGGTAATTTCACTGTTATTGCTTTCTTTCCTCTCAAATTAACCTCAGCATACTGCATGATTGAAGCCATATTTGAGGTCTTCACATTACTACTTCCTGCCAACAATGCCATAGCTGGATTAGAAGTTATTTGATTGGATTAATTTTTTTGATAGCGCACAACTCTAACCCTTGGGGTTGTGTCTTGGAAAAATTGCAAGTTGGGATATGTGAATGTGTGTTTTTAAAAAACAAACTCTTAAAAAAAGAAACCCTGCTGATTTTTAAGTATGGTACTTTGGAGCCTCAGGGACTCAACAAAGAATGTAATTGGAAGTATGTAATTTGAATTGTATGCTTAATTGATTAATTGTTCTGTGCAATATGCTGTATATAAGCAAACAGTATTTTGTAGTGTTTTTACTCTTGGGAGGCTGTGTAAGCCGAGGCGCTAAGTGTTTCATTAAATTCGCTTACTTCTTGTATCGGTGGTCTTGGTGGTATTTTATCATTTTATTTTTTTGTTTTTTTAAGTTGTATTTGCTAATAACTAGATATGGAACTGTTTCATTTAAAGGATGTAGTTGTTCTAAGAATATTTGTGAAGAACAGTTCTTTGAGCATCCTATAACGAATGTTAAATATGAAATTAGATGTCAGGCAAATTGTAGTACTATGTTTATTGTTTACTTAGGAACATGTGTAAAATGTAGATGTTTCCATGTAGGAAAATGCTCTAGATGTTTAAGGGATCGGATAATTGAGCATAAATCAGAGATAAAAAGTAAGGTAGAGACCAATGCATTAACCAGGCATATTACTGATGACAATGATGCACATATTTTTTAAGTTTAAAGTATTAGAAATAATGCACAAGAATGTTAGAGGAGGGGATCTGATAAATAAGCTGGACGTGGCAGAATATAAGTGGATTACTATGTTGGAAGCTGACAGTATCCAGGGCTGAATAACATGAATACAATAAAACCTATTTTGGTGAATAAACAGAAGCAGTATAAATAAATGTTTTATATGAATATTTTTTATAAAACGTGTTTATTAAATGTGTTCACAAAAATAAGGATGTCTTTAAAGAAATTTGCATATTTAATTAATTTTAAGACTGTATTTGTTGGCTGTGTCATGTGTTACTTGTATTAAGGTATATATACCATGTTGTTTAAAATGTCAATCAAACACTGATGAAGGGATTTTTTCCTGAAAGCTTTGCTGGATGTAAATAAATCGAGCGTTTCTACTAAATGGTGTATGCTTTTTTCTAAGCAAACTTCTATCAACAGCAATTGTGTCCTTGAGTCAGTCACTGTTGAAGCCACATCTCCCAGTCCACCACAAGAGCTAAACCTCTGAAACCATCACTTATCAGACAGGCTATGATGCTTTGGCCTTGGGTGACTGACATGAGCATCTCATCACATTGGAGTATCCAATACCCTTCCCCATTGTGTGAATACTCCCAGACACACAATCACAAGAGCCACTATCACAGACTTGGGATACCAAGTCCCCACCCCCTGGTCTGCAGCCATTGTGCAATGGAGCATCAGATGACTGGAACCATTTTTATCCAGCCATAAGGATGGGTGAGCCAGCAAAAGCTGTAAATTCTTGCCTCCCACCCTACTCTTTCAGGACTTTAGCTGTTACTCAATCTCTGGTCGTCTGTGCCATAGTCAGGATTTATTCCTCCACAGACCTGGGCTTCTACACACAGTTATTTACTGTCCT
Organism: Protopterus annectens; assembly: GCF_019279795.1. Classification (NCBI taxonomy): domain Eukaryota; kingdom Metazoa; phylum Chordata; order Ceratodontiformes; family Protopteridae; genus Protopterus; species Protopterus annectens. Next base: position 885,623,672 of record NC_056745.1, read on the forward strand.
TATACTGCTACATTAACCTTAGTTTTAGTCAAAATTAGGAGTGATTCTCATTTTGAATTTCTAATAGCCCTCACCCACATTTGTTCTGAGACATTGATTCATAGATTCATAGATCGTTACTAGGCTAATGATCCAGGGGAACTTTCTCAGCTTAGCCAAGTTTTTCTAGCAGAATAATTATGTCTTTTATCCAAGCAGGACATCAGGGGCCGCCATGCATTTATAAGCTACCTATGTCTACAAGGGACATGGGTGCCAGGCCTATGGTAAATTCCCTATTCCCCATCCACTGAATAAGGTTGTGCTTAAATTAGGTAGTAGACAAACTCAACTTTACATGGATGGGAAGCCTTCTCCTTAGGATGGCAGTTTCTGGGACTCATATCTGTCTCTCCAGCATGTTATTTTTCTATCAGAGACAAACTTCAGGTCCTTAGATCTTGAATTTCTGGTACTGTTTGACTTATGAATATGCAGGAGATTCATAACTTAGAGTTTGTGGATGCTTTGTAAGCCAAACATATATCATCCCTCAGCAATATATAGGAGACTGAGAAGAGGTAAAGGGCTTTAAGACACTGCATAAATCAGGTTTGTTAGGTCTTGTATGCTTTTTCTAATGAACCTTTGAGATTGCTCTAGTTGCTATATATGTCTGATCAGGTACAGACTGAAGGAGCATTGTACTCTATCATTGGTCTGATAAGGGCAGAATACAGTGGGATGATGACTTCTCTTTTGACCTAAATGCCGTGCCCTTACTTATAGGTTGAGCAACAGAAAAAGATTTATTCACCAATGTGGCCACATGGTGGTCGAAGGTAAGGCTACTGTCTACATACAGACCCACATCCTTGACCAATGGGTTGACTCTTAGAGGCATATTATCAATATGGTAATTAACTGGGATGGTTAGATTTCCAAAGGGTACAATTCTACATTTTGTAGGACTGAGTTTAAAACTCTGGCTTGGGCACCATTTGTTAGTCAGAGATAGACCTTCTTTAAGAATGCTAGTGTTTGTAGGAGCGTCGATGATAACCCCCAGCTTACAATCATCTGCAAACTTAATCAGTCATAAACTTTCAGCATTTGCTTCCACGTCAGAGAAATAGATGCCAAAAAGAAGCGGGCCCAGTACCGAGTCCTGGGGGACTCCACTAGTGACTGGCCTCTTGGTGGACGTGGCCTCACCTATTTTGACTTCCTGGGTCCTATCAGTGAGCCAGCTGACAGTCCCATGGGTGATAGTGTTTATACCTAATTTAATGAGTTTGTCTATAATGCCTGAGTGGGGTATTGTATCAAAAGCCTTGGCCAGGTCAAGGTAAATTGTGTGCAGTTTTTCCCTCATACTTTGCTTTGGTGACCCTCTCAAAGAAGTCCACTAGATTTAATAGGCATGATCTTCCTTTAAACAAGCTGAAGTGTGAAGGGTCCAGCATTTGCAGGTTACTTATATCCTCATTTATTATGTATATGATGATTCTTTACATGGCCTTATATAAGAGGCTGGTCATATTAATGAGCTTGTAGTTACCTGGATAGGTGTTTGGACCTCCTTTGTGCAGGGAATGACTGTAACCATCTTCCATTCCTTGTGCACAAAACCTGACTGTAGGCTCCAGCTGAACTGTGATTCAAGTGGACTGGAGAGTTCGTGTTTCATGCTATTTAGTAAGCATCTTGAGATGTTATTGGGCCCATTGATGCAGTGTTTTTGGCCTTGGAAAGTGCATTGAAAAACCTTTTCCTAGTCATGGTTGGGAGGATTCTGGCATGCAGTATTTCCTTTGGACTATCAGGGGAAGCGGGGGGGGGAAGAAATTTAAGCTGAACCTATTAGCCAAAAGGTTGGCAATGGCCTCGGGCTCAATGTGGGTGATGCCGTTTACAATAAGTTCTGTGCATAAAGTTAGAATAGCTGAACAGTTCAAATGAGCTATTTTAACTTTTTTTTATCAAAAATTTAAAAAATAATATGAGACAAATAGCAGAGTTAAGTGCAACAGGTGGCTTGCTTGTATAAGTCCTCCTCAGATTTACCATTCACCTATTACCTCTTTGCACTACACAAGAAACATCATTAGCAGTAAAGCAGTGGTTTAAGGCTATGGGCTGTTAACGAGTAACTTTATTTAGTCTAAGGTTTGATTCCCTCAGTCTTCATTTGCCTACTGTATGAGCCTGTACAAGTCACTTAACCAGACAGTACTCTGGGGAAATTGGGTTAGACTCTTTAATTGTTTTATGGCTGCATGTCTAGTAGCTACCTATGCATTAATATGTATTTGTCCTAGCAGGTTTTTGTTTGTGTCTTTCGGCTTTTCCCGGTTACCCTAGCAGGTAGCACAGAGAATTAAGGACATGTGTTGTTATCAAGCTACTTCCTGTAGTTCAGAGTTTGAGTCTGTCATCCTTCATAAGTGTATGATGGTGAGCAACTCACTTAAACAGGGAGTACTCTGAGAAAATTGGGCTAGGCTCCTTAATGGTCTCCTTGGACTGCATGGCTAATAACTATCTATGAACTAAGACCAAACCAAAATGTAACAATTAAGCATCAGTGTCTCCAAAACATTAGCTTGTGCAAAGTAATCTTTTAATCCTGACACTATGTCAGATCTGCAAAATATCTGCAAAAACCTGATTAAGAGTTAAGGAGGTGTATTTCATCAGAGACACCACAAGATGGTTTTACTTCAAGATTGTATTCCAAGTTGAAGACCCAGGCCTGGTTGCATGGGTCACATGTCAGCTTTAGATTTGATTAAAAGAACAGCACTCATGAACTATGTGTACTGTAAGAGGAGCATGAGAATATGATGTGAAAGGATTAGCTATGGTATTGCTAGCAAGTGCCAAATTGCTGTAAAACATATTAGATATTAAACTTTACACAATAGAATGCATATCTGCTTACATTACAATTGCTACAATCCTTAGAACCAAAAATCTGTTACAAAGTCAAAAGTGGTTTGGTTTATGGTTCAAACCTTTCACTTTCACTATTATCAAATTGAAGTCTCATTTTAATCCAAATTGCCTGGAATTATCATGATATAAGTATGTCTTTAATGATTGCCACTGAATTCATATAGATTTTAAAGTCAGAAGACAGTTCAATCTTAAAAGAGAAAAAGTTTTCCTTTTCTAGTAATGGTCTTCCTTACCAGAGTCAATAATTCCCTTAGTCTGTTGAAATGTACTGGAAAAATAAATAAAAAATAAACACCTTCTGGTAGTGAAGAAACAGTCATACCTGCTTGCAGGTTAGTCAAATTTGTTCCAAGAAACTAAACAATTGAAAAAGTTGCGTAAGCCATATAGTGCAGAATACATGAGGCAAAGGAGAATTCAACAAACAGCCATAAGAAGATACAATTAATCTAGATGGATGGAAGGCATCAAATAAATGTGGAGGTTAAAGATGGGTCAGATGTGATGGTTTCAATGTAACGGTATGGGTAAGGGATCTATGTCAAGGGACTGGAATGTCAGTGTGCAGGTGACTAGGGATAAGACAAGCTATGGAAATATAGAGAGAGGAAGTGGAAGGTTGAGAACAGAAGGGGTAAGACAACTACAGTGAAAGATAAGGTCAAGGGATAGGTGGGGGATGGGGTGGAATGAGAGGCTGAATTGGAAAAAGGCTTGGTCAGGCTGCAATGGAGACAGGTGGGGGAGATAATGGTGCAGAAAAGAAATAGACAATAGAGGATAAGGATAGGTTATTAGCTAGGAGACAGAACAAACACAGGAGAATGAAAGTGGGCAGGGAGGATCAACAGAGTAGTAGAAAGGAGTGGAAGAGACGGCTGATCTGGAGAAAGGCATGGAAGCATGATTTTCAAGTCACTGGGCATGGTGGATTAATGGAAAATTGTAGAAGAGAAGCAGGTAGGAGGAAAAGTGGGGAATCCGGAGGAAGACTAAGGTGGGTGCGCTTAACAAAGGAATCCATTATGAGGTTAACCAGACAGAGTTGAAACGTTGTCTGATAAAAAGCCTAATGAGACCAGAGACAGACTTTGGTGGGAGTATTCCAGATCATATGGAGGGCTATAGAAAATACTACCAATAAGAAGAAATGATCTGTGGAGTAAACTATGAGAAAGTCAGCTTGTGTATACTAATTGATGAAAGGCAGGGAATGCCATGACCTTCTCAATCTTCCACTGCCCAAGGTGAAAAGACACAGAAAACAAAACGCTAAAACGCTAAAAGTTTCAGTGAATGAATCATGAAATCCTGGAATAAACAGAGGCATGGGGTTATTACTTCATGGCAAAGGGTGTGGAAAACAAACTAAATGGCATTGTTAGCACAGAAAGCAAGCAAAAACAGAAGAAAGGACAGAGAAGATACTTAACTTATCAAAACTACTTTAAACTGAGGTAGGAAAGAGGACCTTAATAGAGAAAGAATGTGACTTGGAGACAGAACAAGGAACTAAAAAGGAAGAAGACAGAGCAGGAAGGACCTTAACACATATTGATGATAGTATCTCTCTATTATGTGTTACACTAACATGCACTTTGAGTTGGTGATGACAATACCCCCATTATGTGTCACTCATCAGACCTCATCATGTGGCAATGATAATACCCTGCCATTATATGTCACCTTGATATGCACTTTGATGTGATGATGATTGGACCTCTTCATGTGGCAATAATACTACACCTCCATTATGTGAGACCCTGAAATGCACTTTGAGGTGGTGATGGTAATATCCACTCACAATGTGTCACCAATTGGACTCCATTAGGTGGTGGTGATAAAACTCCACATTATCTGTCACACTGAAATACACCTCAAGATGGTAATGATAATACCCTCCCACAATGTGTCACCAATTGGACCTTCTCATGTGGTGATGATAAAACTCTCTATTATGTTTCACCCTGACATACACTTTGAGTGATGAGAACACCCCCTTATTTTGTGTCTTCCTGACATGCACTTTGAGGTTGTGATGTTATTGCCCTTCATTATGTGTCACCCATCAGACCTCACCCATTATTTGTCATACAGTGGACCTCATCATGTGGCAGATAATACCCACATTATAAGTCTCTCTGACATGCACTTCGAGGTGGCAATGATAATAACCCCCATTTTGTGTCACCTCAAAATACAATTTGAGGTCCCAATGATAATCTCACCTATTAAGTGTCAACCATCAGACCTAATCATGCACCGATGATAAAACTCTCCATTATGTATCAACCTGTCATGCACTTCAAGGTGGTGATGATAATATCCCATATTTTGTGTCACCCTATCATGCATTTTGAGGTTATGATGATAATACCCTCCATTATGTGTCATCCTAACATGCACTTTGATGTGGGGATGAAAATACTCACATTTATGTGTTACCCTGCCATGCACTTCAAGATACTAATGATAATGCCCCCTAATATGTGTCACCCTGACATACACTTCAACGTGGTGATGATAATATCCCACATTTTGTGTCACCCTATCATACATTTTGAGATTATGATGATAATACCCCACATTATGTATCACCCATTGGACCTTATCATTTGGTAATGATAAAGCCCCCCATTAAGTGTCACTGTGGCATGCATTTCAAGGTGACAATGATAATCTCTCATTATGTGATACTCATTGGACCAATTTATGTGGCAGTGACAATATAATTGTCTTTCGGCTTTTCCCGGTTAGGGGTTGCCACAACAGAACTCTGGTCCACTAAGTATTGGCAGTGAATTTTTATGGTGCCGAGTTGCCAGCCCAACATTCAACCTTCAAAGAAGACACACCCATTCATGCATGCACCTACCTGCATGCCTTTAGACGTCACTCAACCACAGGGAAGACATGCAGACTTCACACAGGAGGCACTCCAGCCGAGAATCAAACAGGAGAACCTCTTGTTGTGAGGTGACAACGCTAACCGCTGCACCACTGTGGCCACTATTATATAGCGGTGATAATATACTTCCATAATGTGTTGACCTAACATGTACTTTGAGTTGATGATGACAACACTCCCCACTCATTATGTGCTGTCCTGACATTCTCTTTGAGGGGTTGAGGATAATACACCCATTATGTGTCACCCACTGGATCTCATCATCTGACGATGATAATACTCCTTATTATGTGGCACCTTGATATGCAGTTCAGGTGACGATGATAATAACTTCCTGTTATGTGAAACCTCTACATAAACTTCATGGTGGAAATGATAATATTCACCATTATGTATTACCATACCTTTCAACTGTACAGATTTTTGCAGAATGTCTTGATTTTGCCTGATATTTTTGGTCCTTTTTTTGTACGATTGTAGTTTTCAGGCAAATTAGTGCCACATCATTAAAGACAGAAGTTAGAAAATAATGACAGGCTCTTATGTTTTAGACTTCATGCCTTTCAGAAAATCCATGCTAATGCAAAACGTGTTATTCTATCAAATTTCTAAGTTTGTAAAAACAATATTTAAACTTATCCCTATTTCTGGGCATTTGTCCCACTTTTATTTATGGCTTTGTCCAGATTTCTTGCTCTAAGAGGTTGAGAGGTATGTCTGCCACCCTGGCATTCATTTTCAGATAGCAGTGATTATACCCTACCGTACATGTCACCAATCACACCTTATCCTGTGGCAATGGCAATGCCTCACCATTATGTGACACCTTGACATGTACTTCTTGGTGGAGATGGTAATATCCCCCATTATATGTCACCTAAGGGATATCATCATGTTGTGATTATAATACTCCTCATTATGTGTTACCCTGACATGCAGTTTGAGGTGGTGATGATAATACCACCCCATTATGTGTCACGAAGGGATCTCATCATATTGTGATGATAATATCCCCATTATGTGTCACCCAATGAATATAATCATGTTGCAATGATAATACTCCAAATTATGTGTCACCCTGACATGCAGTTTGAGGTGGTGATTATTATACCACCCCATTATGTGTCACCTAAGGGATCTCTTCACATTGTGATGATAATACTCTCCATTATGTGTCACCCTGACATGCACTTCAAAATTGTGATGATAATAATTCCTATTTTGTGTCACCCTGACATGCACTTCAAAGTGGTGATGATAATACCCCCAAATAATGTGTCACCCTGACAGGTACTTTGAGGTGGCAATGAAAATATTCCTCATTAAATATCACCCAGAAGAACTAATCATGTTTAAAATAATATCCCCCATTATGTATCACCACATCAGACCTCATCATTTGGTGATGGTAATAGCACCCGTTATGTGTCAGCCTGTCATACTCTTTGCGGTGGCAATAATAATACCCCCCATTATGTGTCACCATCACACCTCATCATATGGTAATGATAATCCTCCTACATTATACAGTATGTCACCCTGACATGCACTTCAAAGTAGTAATGATAATACCTCCAAGAAGTGTCAGCTATCAGATCTAATTTTGTGGGAATGATAATATTTCACATTATCTGTCACATGCACTTCAAGGTGGTGATTATAATACCCCTATTATGCATCACCTTGACATATACTTTGAAGTGATGATAATATCTTCCATAATTTGTCACCCTGAAAGGCACTTTGAGGAGGTGAAGAAAGTACCCGCCACCATAAAGTGCATGTCAGGGTGGTATTTAATAGGGGGTGCTTTAATACCTCCATTATCTGTCACCCTGACATGTTCTTTGACGTGTTGTGTAACTCATCAGCCCTCATCATGTGGGAATGATAATACCCCCATCATGTGATACCCTAACATGCATGCTGAGGTGGTGATGATAATACCCATCATTATGTGTCACCCTGACATGTACCTTGAGGTGGTGATGATAATAACCCCCATTATGTGTCACCCTGACTTGTACTCCAAAGCAGCAATAATAATATCTGCTATTATGTGTGACCCTGATGTGCACTTTGAGGTTTCAATGATATCATCCCCGTTGCATGTCACCCTGACTTGCCCTTCAAGGTGGCAGTATTAAACATCCCATTATATGTCATGCATTGGACATCTTCATGTGGTGATAATAATACCACCCATTATGTTTCACCCATCAGACCTCATCATGTGGTAATAATAGTATCCACTGATATGTGCCACCCTGAAATGCACTTTGAAGTGACAATAATAATAATAATAATATCCCTGCACAGTGTGTCACCCATTGGATCACATCATGTGGAGATGATAATATGCCCATTATGTATGACCATGGCATGGCTATTGAGGTGGCAATGAGAATACCCCACATTATGAGTCAACAATTGGACCTCATTATGCTGTGATTATAATACTTCCCCATTATGTGTCACCCTGACATGCAGTTTGAGGCAGTGAATGTAATTCCCTTCATTATATGTCACCCTGACATTCAGTTTGAGGTTGTGATGATAATACCCCACAATTATGCATCTCCCATTGCACCTCTTCATGCTGTGATGACAATACTTCAACTTTAGGTGTCACCCTGCCATGCAATTTGAGGTGGCAAAGATACTGCCCCCATTATATGTTACTCTAACACATTCAATTTGAGGGGGTGATGATAATACTCCCATTATGTGTCACCCTGACATACATATTAATGTGGCAATGGTAACCCCCTTTATGTGTCACTAATCAGATCTCATCATGTGGTAATGATAATACCCTCCATTATGTGACACCTTGACATGCACTTTGAGGCAGCACTGAAGGAATGATAATACTCCCCATTATGTGTCACCCTGACATGCATTTTGAGCTAGCAATGATAATACCCCCTATTATGTATTAATCTAAGTTGCAATTTGAGGTAGCAATGATAAGAACCCCTCATTAACTGTGACCATGACATGCACTCTGAGGCAGCAATGATGATATTCTCATTATGTGTCACCCTGGTAGACACTTCAAGCTGATCATGATATTTTCCTTATTATGTATCACCCTGACATGCACTTTGAAGTGGCAATGATAATATCCCCCTTTATGTTTCACCCATTGGACCTCATTATATGGTCATGATAATACACCCCTATTATATATCACCCTGACATGCACTTTGAGCTTATGATGATTATACTCATCCATTATGTGCCACACATTGGACTTCATCATATTGCAATGATACCACCCATTACATGTCACCCTGAGATGCACTTCAAGGTGGTGAATAATAATATCCCACATTTTGTGTCACCTTATAATGCATTTTGAGGTTATGATGATAATACCCTCCATTATGTGTCACCCTAGCATGCACTTTGAGGTGGGGATGAAAATACTTCCATTATTTGTCACACTGACATCCACTTTGGGGTGGCATAGTTAACACCCCACATTATGTATCACCCATTGGACCTCATCATATGGTGATGATAAACCCCCCCCATTAAGTGTCACTGTGACATGCATTTCGAGGTGGCAATAATAATCTCCCATTATGTGACACTCATTGGACCTCATTATGTGGTGGTGATAATATACTTCCATAATGTGTTGACCTAACATGTACTTTGAGGTGGCGATGACAACATGCTCATTCATTATGCACTGTCCTGACATTCTCTTTGAAGGGTTGATGATAATACCCCCCATTATGTGTCACCCATTGTATCTTATATGACGATGATAATACTCCTTATTATCTGCCACCCTGATATGCAGTTCAGGCGATGATGATAATAACCCCCTTTTATGTGAAACCTTGACATAGGCTTCATGGTGGAAATGATAATATTCACCATTATGTGTCACCATACCGCTTAGCTGTATAGATTTTCGCAGAATGTCAAAATTTTTGCCTAATATTTTTGTTCATTTTTTTCATAAAATTGTGATTTTTCAAGCAAATTAGTGGCAAATCATTAAAGATTGAAGTTAGAAAATAATGACAGACTTTTTGAGTTTTAGACTTCATGCCCTTCAGAAAATTCATGCTAATGCAAAACTTGTTATTCTATCAAATTAATAAGTTTGTAAAAACAATATTTAAAATTATCCGTATTTCTGGGCATTTGTCCCACTTTTATTTATGGCTTTGTCCAGATTTCTTGCTCTAAGAGGTTGAGAGGTATGTGTGTCACCCTGGCATTCAGTTTCAGGTGGCAGTGATAATACCCTACCTTACATGTCACCAATCACACCTTATCATGTGGCAATGACAATGCCTCACCATTATGTGACACCTTGACATGCAGTTCTTGGTGGAGATGGTAATATCCCCCATTGTGTATCACCTAAGGGATCTCATCATGTTGTGATGATAATACTCTCCATTATGTGTCACCTAATGGATATTGTCATATTGTGATGATAATACTCCCCATTATGGGTCACCATGACATGCAGTTTGAGTTAATGATGACAATACCCCCTATTATGTGCTACCCTAAGTTGCACTTTGAGGTGGTAATGATAAGAACCCCTCATTAATTGTGACTGTGACATGTACTCTGAAGCAGTAATGATAATATCTTCCTTTATGTGTCACCCATTGGACCTCATTATATGGTCATTATAATACCCCCTATTATGTGTCACCCTGACATGCACTTCAAACTGATGATGATTATACTCCTCAATTGTGTGCCACACATTGGACCTCATCATATTGAAATTATACCACTCATTACATGTCGCCCTGAGATGCACTTCAAGATGGCAATGATAACAACCCCCTACTAGGTGTAACCCTGACATGTACTTTAATGTGTCCATTATAATATTCCCATTATGTGTCACCCTTGCATTCATTTTGAGGTGGCGATGATAATACCCATCATTATGTAGTACCCTGACATATACTCAGAGATGGTGATGATAATACCACTCAGTGTGTGTCACCCTGACATGGACATCAAGGTGGCAATGACAATTTCCCCCACCATTATCACCTTGAAGTGCATGTTAAGATGATGCATAATGGAGTTTATTATCTTTGCTGCATGATGAGGTCAAATGGGTGACCCATGATGGTATTATTATCACCACCTCAAAGTGCATGTCTATCATTACCAACAGAAAGTGAATATCAGCGTGCCATGTAGTGGGGGGGTATTATCATCCCCACCTTGAAGATCATGTCAGCATGACACGTAATGGGGGTTTTATCATCATCACCACCTTGAAGTGCATGTCAGGATGACACATAATGGCATTGTACTATCATCAGTACCACAAACTGCCTGTCAGGGTAACACATAATGGGGATGTTTTGACCAATACATGATGAGTTCTGATGTGTGACACATAATAGGGGAGTATTAGCAGTGCCTCTTTGAAGTGCATGTCAAGATGACACATAATTGGGAATATTATTTTAACCACCTTGAAGTGTCTGACAAGGTGAGATATAATGGGGGTACTATTATCGCCACCTTGAAGTGCATATCATGGTGACATATAATTGGGGCTTCACCACCTTGAAGTGCATGTCAGGATGGGTATTAATATTACTGCCCCCTCAAACTACATGTCAGGGCGACATATAATGGGGGTATTATCATTGACACATGATGAGGTTCTATGGGTGACACATAACATGGGAATTATCATCACCACATGATGAGGTCCAATAGATGAAACATAGTGGAGGGGTATTATCATAGCCACATGATGAGATCCAAAGGGTAACACATAAAGGGGGTATTATCACTGTCACCTCAAATTGCATGTAAGTGTGACACATAATGAGAGTATTATCATCATCACATGACAAGGTCTGATGGGTTACATATAATGGAAAATTTATAATAGGGACATGATGAGGTCCAAAGGGTAGCATATTATCATCATCATATGATGAGATTTGATGGTGACACATATTAGAGTATTATCATCATCACCTTCAAGTGCCTGACAGGGTGAGACATAATGGAGATATTGTTATTGCCAACTTAAAGTGGATGCCAGTGTGACACATGTGAGCGTATAAACATTGCCACCAAGACACACATGTCAGCTGACACATAATAGGGGGTATTAGTATTGCCACATGGTGAGGTCTGATAGGTGACACATGAATGGAAGAAGATTTATCATTGCCACATAATGAGGCCTGATAGGTGACACATAAATGGGGGTATTATCATTGCCACAAAAAGGTTCTTGTCAGAGTATGACAAAATGGGGTAGTTCTATCATCTCCACATGATAAGGCCCGATGAGTGACAATTAATGGGGGTATAATCATTGTCACTTCAAGGTGCAAGGCAAGATGAAAGCTGAACTATGGCTATTATCATCCTTCATGCGATGAATGACACATAACGAGGCATGTTATCATCACCACCTTGATGTGCATCACAGGGTGACACATAATGGGATTATTATTATCATCACATGATGATGCCTTGTGTGGGCACATAATGGGGGTATTATCATTGCCACATGATGCTGTTATCTGATGAGTTTACATATAATTGGTAGGGTATTATCATCTTTACCTTGAAGTGCATGCCAGACTGACACATAATGTGGAGGTATTATCATCACCACAGGATGAAGTCTGATGGGTGACACATGTGGGAGGCATTGTCACTGCCTCATGAGGAGGCCAAATGGGTGACACATAATGGGGGTTTTATCACTGACACCTTGTGTTTCAGGGTGACACATAATGGGAGTTTTCATTATTGCCACCTTGAAGTGCATGTCAGGGTGATATATAATGGGGTTATTTTCAGTGTTAGATGAGATCCAATGGGTGACACACAATTGGGTGGGTACTATCATTGTTGCCTCAAAATGCATGTCAGGAAGACACATAATAGGGGTATTTTCATTGTCACTTTGAAGTGCATTTCAGGGTGACCCATAATGGGGCAGGTATTATCATTGTCACCTCAAATTGTGTGCCATGGTGACATACAATAAGGGTGTATTATCATCACCACATGTTGAGGTCTGATGGGTATCATATAATTGCAGAATTATCATCTCCATATGTTAAGGTCTGATGGATGCCACATAATAGAAGAGTATCATCACTGTCATCTCAAAGTGCCTCTAAGGGTGACACATAAGGGGGTTTTTATGTTTGCCTCATGATGAGGTCTGATGGGTGACACATAATGGAGCATACTATCATCCCCTTCTCAATGTGCATCAGGGGATGACACATAATGTAGGTATTATTATCATCACATGATGATGTCCTATGAGAGGAGTATAATAAGGAAGGTATTATCATTGCCACCTCAAACCACATATCAGACTGGCACAGAATGTTGAGGTATTAGCATCACCACATCATGAGCTTTGATATGTGACACATAATAGTGGGTAATATCATTGCCTCATTAGGAGGTCTGATAGGTGACACATAATGGGGGGTATTATCATTGGCATCTTGAATTCCATGTCAGGGTGATACTTACTGGGAATTATTATCATCGCCACCTGAAAGGTAATATCAGAGTGACATGCAATGGGATATGTTCATCATATGAGGTCCGGTTGGTGACACAATGGAGTGAGTATTATCATGGCCCCCTTGAAGTGCATGTCAGGATGACACATAATTGGGGAATAGTATCATCACTCCCTTGAAGGGCATGTTAGGGTGACAAAAAGTGGGTGGGCATTATCATCGCCTCATTGAAGTGCATGTCAGATGACACATAATTACGGAGTATTATCATTGTCACCTCAATGTGCATGTCAGGGTGACACATAATGGGATATATTATCATCGTCACATGATGAGGTTAGTTGCATGACAATGGGGGGTAATACCACTGGAACCTTGAAGTGCATGTCAGGGTGACACATAATCGAGGGGTATTATCATTGTCAAGTGATGAGGTCTGATGGGTGAGAGATAATGGTGTATTATCATACCCACCTCAAAGTTTATGTCAGGGTGACACATAATGCAGGATATTATCATCTCCACCTCAAGATGCTTGTCAGGGTGACACATGATGGAGGAGCATTAACATGGTCTCCTTGACGTGCATGTCAGGGTGAGACATAAAGGGGGTTATTATCATCACCACATGATAAGGTCTGATGAGAGACTCATAACTGGTGGTATTATCATCACTACATGATAAGGTCCAATGGATGAGACATAATGGGGGTATTATCATCACCACCTTGAAGTGCATCTTAGGGTAACACATAATGAGTCATTTTATGATCACCACCATGAAATGTATGTCAGGATGACACATAGTGGGGGTGTTATCATTTTCACCTCAACGTGCATGTCAAAGTGACACATAGTAAAAGCTCTCACAGCTCTTAATGAAAAGAGTAGGGGTCCTTTATTAAATTCCATATCTACAATATTTACAATATTTACATATTGTACATTATTTACAATTATTTCAATCCTTTTACACTCATCTTTCATCATGTGCATAACTTTATACATACATTTCCTTCTCTTTATTTCCATTCATTTTCTGACCCCCACCCTTTTTTCCATAGCTCTTTCAATACCCATTCCACATTAAATTTTAATTAATTCAGTCTTTAATTCCACAAAGTCCATATTATATAAAACATCTTTCTATCTATTTTCTTTACATATCCCCCATATAATCATATTCCAACATATCCATGCTTATATCCTTCATTTGTTTAATATCTTCCAGGGCATTATTTTCAAATAACTTTTCCCATAATTTCTTCACCATTTTACATCTTAAAAAACTTGCATATTCTTTTTTCTAATTTTATATGGCATATTCGATTTCACTTGCAATTTCTTTATTGATAATCTCCATGGAAAATCTATACATTCTACATATTTCTTACACCACTCTAATCTCATTTGTATGGCTTTTACTTTTTTCCCTCCTTCTTTTTCCATGGAAAAACACAACAATATTTATTCTTTATGTTTAAATACCATTCTTTCCTATTATAGTCTGTATAACATATTTTTATGTCCCATAACATAATTATTTTCTTGATAAACCTTTATTTCCCCATTCACACATTATTTTCCACTTTTAAATGTACTCATAATGTACCACATTTTCTAGTATTTTTCTTTCATTATTGTATTTATCAATGACTTATTTTCCTCTTTTAACCCTGTCAACACTTTATATAAATTCAAATAAGCTGCATAAACAACTAGATTTACCAAACCCAATCCTTTTCTTTTTCTTTAACACATAACACACCTCTTTTCACTGGATTTAATCTGGATCCCCATATAAATAAAAATGCAATTGACTTTAATTCTTTTTCATATTCTATAAGGATCACAAACACATTTGCTAAATATGCAATTTTCTCAATAATACAGTATTCATTAAATACATTTTCTTTTTTAATTTCTCCAAATCTTTTGGGTTTCTGATACCATGATAGGAATGGAACCCGTTCCTAAGTCAAAATAAGATTAAAGTTCATGAAATTCAGTCTTTGATGTTAGCCAGAAGTGCTCTTTGCAGCACTTGGAATGTGCCCAGAATTGATTCCTTCTGCAATTTATTCAAAGTTACATGTATTGGTAACATATCTAAATTATGACTGTAAATTCTTTTTTATGAGACCCATTGCTCATACTACTATTGGAACTGTTTGGGTATCCTTCTCTACATTGTCCATGTCTCTGCCTGCAAATTCTGATAATTTATGACTTTGTGTCTCTGTACCTAAGACACTGTAATCACTGGGTGTAGCAATTTCCTTGATCAATGCTGCCTTTGTCTTCTTTTTCCTGGACCACTACATCTGGTTTTCTCACATTTATTTTTTTTAACTGTTGGTAATGGGTGATCCCATGTCATATAAACTTCATCATTTTCTATAATGCTTTATGGCTCATGTTTCCAATGCTTCTCAGTTACTTCAATATTGTAATGTTTGCACAATCCCCAATTCAACAGTCTTGCCACATTATTATGCCTTTTGGTGTAGAGGCCTTCTGCCATTAATGTATCACACCCAGCAACAAGATGTGTGGCTGTTTCCAATTCTGTTTTACAAAACCTGCATTTGTTTGCTTCTCTAACATATTTGTAAAACAATGTGTATGTAGTCCACTATCCTGGGCTGCTAATATTAACCTTTCATCTTTTGCTTTAAATTCACCTCTCCTTAACCATTCCTGCATTAGATTCTGATTGACATGACGTTGTTCCAGAAGTGTTCTGTACTTGGAATGGTGTTTATGCATTTTCCACATTTCTTACCTTCTCATCTGATCCTTCACCTTATATTCTTTCTTCTGTTTTTTTGGCAGATTCAGTTGCTGCCTGGAATTTATCTACTTCTGGTTTGGTTTCCATTCTCGCTTAATACCAATATGTTTCTGCTAAACTAAGCACGGAAGTCATCTTAGACTTGTTATCCTCATGTTTTAAGGCTTTCACTCTGTTTGGATCTTGTGAGTTTAGCAGACATGTATGCAGTCTTAAGATTGCAGATGTAATCAATTTTGAGGAGGCTTATACGTCCTTCAGAATGGGGGATATGTAATCTTGGTATACACTGATTTTTATAAATCATTTGATAACCATGAAGCATTTTTCTTGTTTTCCTGTCCAACTGATCCATTACCCTTTGGGGTCAATCACCCCAAAACTATAAGTTAAAACAGGAAGAACAAATTAGTTTATAGTTTGGACTTTTTTCCTAGATGCCAGGGCTGTTTTTAATATTAATTTTAGTTTTCTAAAGTACTCCTTACTAAGATTTATGCACATTTGCTCATGTTTTATTAATGGTAATTCATCAGTTCTCAAATATTTATACACTGTCTCCTGCTCAAAATTCTTTTATATCACATCTCTGTCCCAGACTGATATTTTTTCTTGGTGCTGCAGCTTTCATTAAAGGTTGCTTTTTCACATTTATCCAGACCAAATGACATTCTTATATAACCTGAGAAAGTTTTAACTACTTTCAGTTGTGCTTTCAGTTACTCATCTGATGAACTATACAGTTTTAAATCATCCACAAAAGGAAGATGAGAAGTCTTTATACTTGCAGCCATGACCTAATTTTTTAAGTAGACAGTTTAATAGGTTAAGGACAAGACAAAAAATGCAGGGGTGACAAACTGTCATGCTGGAATATTCCCTTTTGAATTTTTAACCCTGGGATAATAATTTGTCCTTTATCATGGCCTAGCCGCAAAGTAGTTTGCCACTGTTTCTAGATCTCTGTAATGTAATTGGTCAGTATA
Organism: Protopterus annectens; assembly: GCF_019279795.1. NCBI lineage: Eukaryota > Metazoa > Chordata > Ceratodontiformes > Protopteridae > Protopterus > Protopterus annectens. The sequence continues at coordinate 885,640,820 of NC_056745.1, forward strand.
GGGTATATCTTACACATTTGTAAGCACTTTTTTATCTCCAAATGTGAGATGCTGTCATATGTGCTTTCTTTGTAGTCTATCTATGCCATACTTAGATTCTTCCCTCTTTTACAATTCTCCATTATGACTTTATTTAACAACAAATGATCTTTTGTTCCATATGACTTTCTTTTGTTACCCATTTGTTCTACTGTCATTTTTGAGTTTTCTTCAAAATGAATATAAGCTCTCTTGCCATCAGTTCCAGTGTATAGTTTATACATCATCAGAAGACAAGTTATTGCTCTGTAGTTTTTAGGATATCTTGCAGGTTCACTCTTAATGAAGAGTATTGTTTTTGTTGTTAACCAGGTTCGCATCTGTTCAGGATGCACAACATATAAATAATTCTAACTCATGGCTGAATCTTCATGTAAAGATGTTAATACTTTTAGCCAGCAGTTAGGTACTGCATCTGGGCCTGAGGATTTCCAGTTAGGAAATATCTCTTGCCGTTACTTCATCCCATTTCATATCCTGTACATTTGAACTTCTTATTCTTTCTTTTACTTTTTCTGTCCATTCAGTATCTTTGTTATCATAGCTATTTCTACATAATGTGTCTATTTCTTCTTTTTTGGTGCTGTTTCTATTCCTTTGACCTTCTTTTATAATTCCCTATAAAACTTTTTGGGGGTCATCAATAAATTGCTTATTTTGTACCTTTCCTTTATATTTATCTGTATTTCTTCTAAGTGTTTCCTCCTGTGCTTTCATTTATTTGCAATAGTGTATGATAAATCCTTGTCTGTTGTGATACTGCACTTTGCTTTTATCATGTCTATCTTTCTGAGAATGTTTGTTGATCTGTTCCCTCTTCTGTATTCTTCTAACAGTGATACTTCTTGCCTTAATTGCTTTATGGTTTTCTCTATTTGATACTTCCATGGTGGCATTTGATTTCTCACCTTCCTTTCCCTTACTGCCCTGTTTTTTGTGGTAAGACTTTATCTGGTATTAGTTTAGCTGCACAGTAATACATCCTATTTAATGCTGTTTTATCGCATACATTTCTATGAACAGTCATGATTACTGTGTTCATTTGTTTTATCAAACTTCTACCATTTTGGGTCTTATTGACTTTCTGTAATCTATTTCTTTAAATGATTTTAATATGTCTATCCATCTCTATTAAGTTAAGTAACTCTTCCCTTAATCCATTTTCTTCTAAACTAAGGCACATTCTTTGTTCTCCATTTCCTGCAGGCATTCTACAAAAATTTCCAGAACATTTACCTGTACCATATTCTCTTCAGCTCTGTTCTGTGACATCTGTTGCTCTTTCATATGGAAACTCACTGGCCTATCACTCCACAACACTGACTGCTTAAGCATTGCCACAGTGTCCTGTTCTTTCCCTTGCTGTGCAACTCCAGCTGAACTTTTGTACTGGTTTCCTACTGAAAACTCCAAAGTACTTTCATATGGCAACTGATGAGATGCTTACTGCTCCACTGGTTTCTTAATTTGGGGACTCATTGTTCAATCATGCTGTGATGTTATTAGAGTTAGATTTTTTGCAATAAATCCTTTACTTTGCAAGCAATCCATAACTTCAGTTTCTATTTCTTTAATTTCTCCATTACTAATCCTCTCTTTGACTTTCCCCTTTTTTATTGCTTGTATTGTAAAATTTTCTATATCCAGATGACTTTGCCTGTATTTCTCTTCAAATATCTTTGGTGCTGCTTTTTTGCATTTATTAGTTTTGCTTTCTCTTTTGTATAAATATTGCACCATATTAAATCTTTTTCCTTTCCCATGTCCATATTTATTCTTCAGATGTCACCCATTCCTCCTTTTTCTCCTTACTTGGGGTCTCATTGTTCCATCATGTTGTGACATAACTTGTGTTAGAGTTTCTACACTAAATCCTTAATTTTGCAGGTATTCCATTACTTCACCTTCTATTTTTTAACTTTTACTTTACTAATCTTTTATTCTGAATTCTCCCTTTGTGATCTTATTTTTTGTATTGTGAAATTTTCCATACCTGGGTCCTTTTGCCTGCATTACTCTTTGAATATCTTTGGAGCTGCCTTTTTTGTGTTGATTAATTTGGCTTTCTCCTTTGCATAAATATTGCACTATATCAGATCTCTCTTTCTTCCTCGTGTCTATATTACTTTTTTATACCTTTCAAAAATCTCTAGATTTTGTTCTTTATAATTTTTGCACTTCCTCAGGGGTTTCTTTCCTGGGTGTTGTTTTCGCTGATGTGGTCTTTCCCGTAAGTGAGGTTTCGCTATTTCCATCTCGATGTAATGGGATTTGATTATGTGGGGTTTCAACTATGTGAAGTGGACACATACACACACACACACAGACACACACACACACACACACACACACACACATATATATATATATATATATATATATATATATATATATATATATATGTCTATTTCTGACATCATTTTAACATCACCACACTCTTTTTTTCTTCTTCTCAGTTTGCAATTAAAATCCCATGCTAACATTAGACCCATATTTACACTTACATAATCTAGGATTTTTTAAACATCCCCGCTCTTTCTTTCTTTGTCACATATACATAAATTGCTATAACTCTATAAACTTGCTTTTTCTATCTCACGTCTATAACTGTTACTCTCCCCAATATTACCAAAGAAAAATCCAAAATTCCTATTGAACCTTTTCATAATATGCCTATACCTGAGCATGTTTCTTTACCTATATTCAAAATAATCTTACCTCCCCATAACTTTTTTACTTGTAATCTTTCCTTTTCTATTAAACTTCTTGTATCTTCCACTATGATGATATCCATATCAAGTGTTATGCACCATTCCAATACACCTAGTCTTCTTTTTATATTCCTTATACTGTCCACATTTATTGCCAACATTTTCAACTCTTTTTTTATTTAATTCCCTTTCTTTGCCCTTCTATTTGTTCCTCCTTTTGTATCTCTTATTCATTCTCTTTCATTCCTAATTATTTTAAATTTCCTCTTCCTATCATTTACCCTTTTCCCAATAGAGTTTTTTTCCCTTAACCCATCTCCAACTGATTTCTTCTTTATCACTTGTTTCTATCATTAATTTATACCATTCTTTTTCTGTCTGTTTATCTTTTACTTCTGGTTTCTACTGACTCATTATTATAGTTCATTATCTGCTCTTATTATTATTTTCCTTGTTCTCTTTCTATTTCTTCCTCAATCTCTATCTCCTGTTTACTCTTTTGCTTCCTACCCATTTTCTCCTTATATTCTTCTATGTTTTCCTTACACTCCATCTATAAGTGACCTGTTTTTTTTTACATTTAAAACATCTAAATTCAAATCTTTTTGCACCATACCTCACTTTGCAAACAAATTTCTTTTGTCACAGTTATTAATTAAATGATTACTTTTTCTACAAAAAAAAAGTTTGTGTTGCCCCCAATATTTTATAGTACCTTTATTTCCTTCAACATTTATAATATTTTCATATCTACTATATTTTCATTTTCTATTTTTAAGAAAACACAACACTCCCAACCTCCAGTCCAAAAAATTCTGTTATCATAATTTTTTGTAATGACCATAACATCTTTACATATAGTCTTTAAATAGTCTTTTAGTGATTTTTTTCTGCTTGTTTGAAACTGAGCAAAAAATTTCTTTTTTGTCTCTCTATAAAATGTTTGCAAAACATACATAATCTATGGGTTACATTTTTTTTCTTAATTCATGTTATTCCAAACATTTCTCCATATACTATCCTAATTCAAATATAATGTTGCAAAAAGAATCTTTATTAATATGATTGAATGCTCTTACCTCTTTTGGTGAAATACCCAAATGGTGCTAGTATAGCTTCCCAAATGTCATACTTGTTCATCTCTTTTTCTGCTTTACAATTTATTCTTACTAAATGCTTCTTTCTCCAAAATTCCATCTTCCTTTCTTTTCTCCCTGTTTCACTATTTATGCATATGACTTCTTCTTCTCTCTTATCACTTCCTCCAGTTCTTCTTCTTCTTGAATTTTCTCCATAATATCTCCCTATGAAATTGCCTTCTGACGTTCAGGATCACTTTGTTTAATTAAAACCTTTTAATTAAATCCCACAGATAAACATCCTGCAACCCTTGTGATTGGAGGGTTGTAATAATATATTCTTTCTGCATGTCACTCTGCACCTCAAAACAAATGCTCCTGGAAAATAACTTCTGAATTTTGCGAAGCTATGACCACTTTCACATTACTCTGCGCATATGTCTCTCCATTCTCACTACATGCAGGCACATGCTGATATGCCTCCACATCTACCATTTCTTCCTTTTGTGAAGGTTCAACTGCCTTTGAACCCAACATATCCTCCAATCTCTCTTTCCATGTAAACTCCTCTCTAAACTCCACACTTAAACATAATAGATCTTCTGACAAAATACCATCTGCCATACTTCTTCCTGCTTCTCCAAGCTGTCACTGTACCTGGACCAGAAGCAGGAAGTGCCACAACAACCAGCATCCCTCCTTGGAAAGAGTAGAGGCCCTTTATTAAATATATTATTTCATAATTCATATTATATACATTTACATTCTTCACATATATTATACATTATTTATAATTATATATATATATAACTATTTACATTTTCACAGTTTCTTTGACAATTTTTCATTCTTTTAAACACTGCTATTAATGTCTTTTGCATTACTATCTATGTGAAGATATACACATTAAGACCCTCACTCTTTTTTCTCACAACCAAAATCTTATCCTTTTTAAAATCTCAGCCAGTATCCAATATCCATTATACTTTATATCAGTCTTTCTTTCATTCTGCATAGTCTAAATTATATAAAACATCTTTCTATCATTTTTGTTGCAAATTCCTCACTGTTATTACTATAATAACAACATTCAATCATATCCATATTGATTCTTCCAAATTTCATAACGCATTCCAAGCAAATTTCTTCACATAACACATCCTATAATTTCTTTACCCTTTCACATTGAAAAAAAAAAAAAGAAAGAAGAGCATTCTGTTTTTTAGTCTCACCAAAATAACGGCAGAGTCTTTCTTCTATTTTTTTATATGGCATAGTAGCTTTTGCTGACAGTTTACTTATAGATAGTGTCCATAAAAAATCTCTACATTCAACATACTTTTTCACCATTCTATTCTATCTTTTAACACTTATTTCTTCCTCTATTTTTCTCCATGGATTAATACAATAATACTCATTCATTATATTCCTCTACCATATTTTCATGTTTTCTTCCACTTCTCCTATTTTAAATTCCCACAATATAATCTTCTCTTGATATTTTATTATTTCTCTTTTCATTTCATTTCTTACTCATCTATATTTGCCCATATTGCTTTATATTTTTTCTGTCATAATTACACTTATTAGAGAACCATTTCCTTCTTTAACACACTTTATTACCCTGTATAAATTCAATGATGCTACGTGCACCATTGGATTTATCAGTCTCAATCCTACTTCTTCCTCTTTAACATATAATATACCTCTTTTCATCGGATTCAACTTGGAACCCCATATAAAGGAGAAAACAATTGTCAAAAATTATTTCTCTTCTTTTACTGGAAGCAAATATATGCTTGCTACATATATGGTATTTTCATAGCAACACAGAATTTATTAAGTGAACCTTTTTCTTATAAGACAACTTATATGTCTTCCAAAATAAACACATATTTCTTAATTTTGCGATTATCTATTTACATTGTTTATTCTATGCTATGTCATCTCCAAATTTTATTCCTAATAATGTTATTTCTTTCATGTTAAACTGCATGGCCTCCATCTTTTCTTCTTTTCCTAATCGTGTGCTTTTATCTCTATTTATAGTCTTTCCTCTGCACTTCAACTGTCCATTAAGTCTCTTAATCACATCTTCCATCCCTTATTTATTCTTTACTACTATTATTATATCATCTGTATAAGTAATCATTACTGGTATCCTTATACCTGCTATAGTCTTATATTCTAACTCTTCCAGTGCCATATTTATATTACTAACAACTGCATTCATAACTAACACATAAAATATTGCTTATAGGACATCTGTGCCTTATCCCACTTTTATATCGATTTCTTGACTTAACTTTCCATTCAGTAACACTTTTGCTTTATTGTTCTTATATGCTGTCTTAAAGATCTTAAGAAATTTCTCACTTACTTTGTATTATTTCATTATTGCCCATAATACATCATGTTGTATCTTATTAAATATTTTATTTAGGTCACCTACCATAATTTTTGCTTCCACCTTACTATAACAAATATAATGTACAATTTCTCTTATTATAATTAATAATTCTTGAATTCCTTTCCCATTCCTTCCACATATAATGTCGTCTAATATATTATTAACTTTCTTATCCAATCTTATTTGTAATATTTTCATAAATATTTTATAGTCCAAGTTATTAAGTACTATTGGCCTTCAATTTCTTATAGCATCTTTGTTCCCTTTCTTCCATACAAATTTCATCACTACAATACATACCGCTTCTTTACTAAATCCTTCTTCCAACTATTCATTTAACACTTGCACAAATTCTTCTTTTTGGGAATCTTTCGTTTCTTTATATAGATAATATTCTAGCCCATCTAAACCTGCTACACATTCTAAATGTACCATTCTTAACACATTATTCAATTTTTCCATTTTAACAGCTTTTTCTATTTCTATAGTATCTTGTTTTGTGATTTTTTAGCCTTCTACATTTATATATTTGATTTGTCTTATTTTTTTTAAACTTTCTATATACTGCTTTACTACATTCATTATTACTTGTTGACTCCTTACTTTCTCTCCTTATTCATTTCTTAACTCTCTTATTGCAATATTTTCTCTTTTATTAATCCACTTAAATATGGTACCACTTCTTTCAAAATGTAAGAAGTGTCTTTATTTACATAAATGTTATTTAATCTTTTCTTGATTTAATTTATATATTTCTTTCTCTCTATTATAAAATTCTTTCTTATTGCCTGTTATCTTCCCCACCACATCCTTACTTTCTTCTTCTTTATATTTTTTCTTTCCTCTTCTCTTTTTACTTTTTGCTATTCCACATAAGATTTTTCTATTTGCTTTGAAACTTATCCACCATACTGTCCAATTTAGATAAAAAAATCTAATTTTTACATAATGTTTCCACAATTGATTAATTATTTGTCTTCCTTCTTTATCCACTTGTTTTTCACTTAATTTCTTTATACCTTTTTCAATTTTTAGATAATACCTTTTTCTTGAATTTCTAACCAAATTGCTAGATGATTGGAAAATCCTGTAATTTTTGTGCCTTCTTTTATTATACTTAAGCTTTTTATAATTTTTAAATAATCCAGTTCTGTCTTTAGAGTACTTATTTCATATGTCCATAGCTTTTTCTTCCTTACATACAACTTTCCAGTTTTTATTACTTCCAGTAATACTTTTACATGCCTCTCTCTCTTTTTTGCCTTATGTTGCAATCATATCACCTACCATTATTATGTCTATATTGACACTTACATAATAATAAAAAATAAACATTTATTCTCTTGTTTTTTCTTGTAACGTGCATATATAGCAATAATTCTATACACCTGTCCTATCCATTTTTCATCTATTGCTATTATTCTCCCCATTACCATTAATATAAAATGCAACACATTGAGTGATGACTTACATAATACTGCTATACCTGAATATGTCTCTGTACCTATATTCCAAATGATTTTACCACATAACCTTTCTGTTTGTAGTCTCTCATCTTCTGACAGTATTCTTACATCTTCTAATATGATTATATTCATATCTAATTTAGGACACCATTCTAATACTCCTATTCTACACTTAATATTTTAATGCTATTAACATTTACCGCTAATATTCTCAATGATACATTTTCATATTGTTTAAACTCTCTTCAATAAACCTTTACCCTTTACTTATCTTATTCTGTTTTATTCTTAACCTGAGAAATTTTCTTTTACTATCTTTTATTCTTTTTCCAATCAATGTTTTCCTTCCTTTCATTGTTCTCATAGACTCATAGATTAGTACTAAGCTAACTGTGCTTGCAAGCCATTTTAAGCCTAACCAATAATCCCTTGTGAGATTCAAACTCTGCACCTTGTGTTTCTAAGGCAAACACCTTAACCATTAGGCTACCCTCCAATTCATTTATTCTTCTTCACTTACAGCTGACACCCATTCATTTCCTTTATCACTTTCTATTTTCTTAGTTCTAGTACTTTTTTATCTCACTCTTATCTACCATTATTTGATTATCTTATACTTTCTCTTGTTCTGTTTCTGTTACTACATTTATATATGTTTCTTTATTAAGCTCTAGATCTCTCTTGTCTCCTTTTTTATATTCTTCTATAGTTTGCTTACACTACAACTATAAATGTCCACACTTATCACTTTTAAAACATTTTAAATCACATTTTTTCACATCATGCCCCACTTTTCCACAAATGTAACATTTTCTTTTATCACATTCATTAATTTAAATGATCATTTTTTCCCACAAAAAAAACAAAACAAAAACAAACAAACAAACAAACACAAAAACATGTTTTTGGTTTTCCCTAATATTTTACAAACTCTCTATTTCCTTCAACATTTATCAAACTTGATATATGAACAATACTGTCAATTTCCATTTTTAATATCCTATTACATTCCAGTCCCCAGTCCATAAGCCTCTATTGTCATATATTTTTACAATGGCTGTCACTTCTTTACATAACATATTTAAATAGTATATTAATGTCTCGTTTTCACCTTCTATATGAAACTGAATAAATATTTTCTTTTTGTTCCTCTATTAAATACTAGGATCACATATATGTCTCATAGATTAACACGCCTTTTTAATTCATATTGTCCAAAACCTTTTACATAAATTACCCTGATTCAAAAATAATGTCACTATAATAGTCTTTATTAATATGTATGAAAGCTCTTAACTCCATTGGTAAGATATCCATGGGAACCACTATATTATCCCAAATGTCATACCTGTCCAAACTTCTATCTTTTTTGCTGACAATCTATGATAAGTATTTTCTATTCTTTTGTGGGACTTTCTTCTCTTCCCTTCTCCCCCTTCGATTACTTTATCTGCATATATCTTTTTATTTAACACTGATGCAACTTCTTCCTCCTGTGCTCTCTCCATGATGTCCACCACAATGCTGCTTCACCAGTCTCTGGTTTACTTCATGCAATTAATTCTTGAAGTGCAACATCCCACAACCCTCCCAATTGGAGGGTTGTAATAATGCAACCACCATGACTCTTGCTCTCTTCTACAATCAACTGCCACTGAAATATTTCTTCCCAATCTTGGGAAGGTTTGGACACCTTCACACTTTCTTCAATGATTCCCTCTCCTTCTATTAGAGTATACCTGCTGGAACTGCCTTCTGCTCCTCCAGTGTTTTTACTAAAGGCTCAACTACTATTAATCCATCCCTGGACACATCTTCTTCAAACTTGCAACTGCTCTCCAGAGCTTGCAAGGATTCCAAATTCTTGTTCTTAACACCTACAAGATGACCCTCCATATTGTTCCCTGCTTTTCTGGGCCACCACTATACCCAGAGTGGAAGCAAGAAGTAAATCAGCTGTTGTGTTTCCTGCACAATACATAGAGTAGGGGAAGATCCCAGATGCCCTGGCCAAATTCCCCCAAATAATATAAATACCACCTCAGGTCTCCCTTGAAAAGAGGGCACTAGCTTAATGGGACCCAGTCAAAGATAAATAAATAAATAATGGGAGATATTATCATCACCTCATGATGAGTTCTGATGTATGACATATAATGAGGGGTATGATCTTCACCACTTCAAAATGCGTGTCTAGGTGACTCATAATGGGTGATACTATCATTGCCTCCACAAACTGCATTTCAGTGTGACACATAATTGGGGGTGTTATCATTGTCAGATAATGTAGTCCAATGGATGATACATTTTGTGGGGTTTATCATTGTTACCTTGAAGTGCATGTCAGGGTGACACATCGTAGGGTGTATTATCATTGTAACCTGGAAGCATATGTCAGGGTGACACATAGTGAGGGCTATTATTATCACCACCTTGAAGTGCATGTCTGTGTGACACATAATGGAGGGCATTACCTTCGCCACATGAGAGGTCCAATGGGTGACAGAATGGCAGGTATTATCATCTTTACATGATGAGGTCTGATGGGTGACATAATGGTTGTGTATTATCATGGTTACATTAAAGTGCATCTCAGGGTGACACATAATGGGGATATTATCATCTGTACTTTTAAGTGCAGTCAGAGTGACATATGTTGGGGAGGTATTATCATTGCCACACGATGACGTCTAATGGATGACACATAATAGGGGTATTATAACTGCTACACCAAAGTGCATGTCATGGTGACATATAATTGGGAGGGGGTATTATTGCTGCATGATGAGGTCCATTTTTCAACCGATACTGTATCATCTCCACCTTAAGGTGCATGTCAGGGTGACACATAATGAAGGATATTATCATGGCCCCTTAAAGTGCCTGTCAGGGTAGGACATAATGGGGGTTTATTATCTTTAGCACATGATGAGGTCCGATGGGAGGCACATAACTGGTGGCATTATCATTCCCACCTCGAAGTGAATGTCAGTGTGAGACATGCTGAGGAGGTATTATCTTCACCAGCTCGATGTGCATTTCAAGATGACACAAAATGGGAGGTATTATCTTCACCACATGTTGAAGTCTGATGGGTGACATATAATGGAGTTATTATCATTGCCACCTTCAAGTGGATGTCAGAGTGACAAATAATGGAATGGTATTATCATCACCACATGATGAGGTTTGATGGGTGACAGATTATGGGAGGCACTATGATCATCAACACCTTGAAGTGCATATCAGGGTGACAAAAATGGGGGATATTATCACTGTCACCTAAAAAGAGCATGTCAGGTGACACATAACGGGGGGTATAATCATTGCCATATGATGTGGTTCAGTGGGTGACATATAATGGTGGGTATTATCATTGCCATCTCTACATACCCACAAGGTGACATATAAGGGTGGGTTCTGTCATGGTGAGACATAAAGAGGGTATTATCATTGCCACCTTGAAGACCATGTCAGGGTGACACATAAATGTGGGTATTATCATCACCACATGACAAAGTCCAAAGGGTGACACATAATGGGGGAATTATCATTGCCACCTTGAAGTGCATATTAGGGTGACAAGTAATAGGGATATTTATCATTGCCAACTCAAAATGCATGTCAGGATGATACTTAATGTGGCATTATCATTGTCACATGATGAGGTCCGATGGGCAAAACATAATGGGGTATTATCTTTGTCCCCTCAAAGGGCATGGCATCGTGACACAATAGTTGAATATTATCATATGATGATGTACATCTGTGGGGTCTAGAAAGAAAAATGAGCATGCCGTAGGCACTAATGGGTGAAGCAGTTGTAAACACAGTATAAGTGACACAACCATGGATTAGACAGCATGAGGACTGATACAGTATATGGGGACTTCTGGACCCTGAATGGAAAAAGAAAATGATATTGATGTAGTACCTAAACATACAAGGAATTGCACTATCAGCATCAAAGAAAAAGGAATGAAAGATGGTGAAGACACTGGTGCAAGCAAAGCTAGTAGAAAAATTAGGAGAGCCAACCTAAAACATGCAAATGTATCGGATATCATCCTGACAAATGTCACAGGTGGTACTAGATGGAAAACATCAACCAAATCACAGTATGGTTCTTTAGATAATGTCAAAAACACAAATGTATAGTTACACTGCGGCTGACTTTGGTTAACTAGAGAGGAGGCAGTGGGCAATTCCAGTGTGTAACAGAGTTCACTTTCATTAAAGGATTAGCACCTTTTCCTTGGCAGGGTATCAGGATATAAGTAATCATGTAGCTGGTTCCTGTATTTCTGTACATTGGAAATAGTAAAGCATATGAGCTGGCAATATATTATTTTGTGTCCATTTTTTTAACATTTTATCTGGCTTGAGAACCCATATGACACATAGTAGCGGAAGAGATGAAGTATTTTGCTTGAGACATGATGTAGTTACAACATCTGGGAAGATTGTCTATGAGGTAGTTTTTCTGAAGACAGGAAATTCTGTTTCTAGAAGTTTATTTTGTTTCTGACTGCATATGACATAACTAAGAATGTTTAGAAAGTGCCACATTTCTGTATATCATACAGGGAAAATTGGTTCATTAAATTATATCAAACATCTACATTTTTATTGGGGGTGAAAGACTGTCTAGCTGTTTTGAAACATAAGTTTCAAGAGTATAACTAGCCAAGAAAAAATGTGTCATACATCCTCCATTTTTTCTTATTACAGCACAAGGTCTCATTGAAGGCAATGATTCTTATGTCAGTGAATGAAACAATCAAGCCACATAAGATGCTTATTGTACTAAATTAAAGAATCAAGCCAAATACTGAGTTTGGTATGTTACATGATTCACTAGTAGGAGAGAATTTTGTGAAGTATTATAAACAGTCTTTCAATCGAGCTCTAAAGAAGCCATGTAACTGAAACACTGTCATGTTCTGAAGGGGGTCATAGGTTCATAGGTTAGTACTAGGCTAAATGCCCTTATTGGCCATTTTAAGCCTAGCCAGTTACCCCATGTCAGAATCAAACCCTGCACCTTGTCTTTCTAAGGTAAGCACCTTAACCATTATGCCAGCCTCCCACCCCCCCATCAAATATCCCATGGGCACCCACTACAGGAGGTTTAAGGTACTACACAGTGAAGACTCTTGCTTGGCTGGGTCTTTCTTGCAGTGTTTACCGAATGGTTTGTCAGTGTGACCTTTTCACCCTTTGGTTTGGGCATTTCAGATTTATAACACACAAAAGCCACTATTGTAAATGAGCACAATTTCTTTGGCCTTATACTTCACCCAGACTCATATTTTAAACTTCACACTGACCCAGTCTGTTAGAAGTCATGCCATCACCTTCCTGTTAGAGATCTTAATTTAGCTATAGCTAAAAGTATTCTAATTCAAAAAAGTGAATATGGCCTACCTGTAATTGCACTGCACTCCAGCAGTAACACTCAAACATTAGAAGCTGCTTCAAATTAAATCTGCAGGTATACAATCCTGGAACACACAACTGTGACCTAAAGAAACTGCAATGATTAACAATAGCAGATAGAGTAACTCTATTGCTTAACACTCTTCTGCTAAAAAGAATAATTCTGCAGTGCTGTCCACCACTAAAGATATATTTACAAATCAAGATCCCAAGATTTTCTGTAAGAAATAATGATAACATCAGCAAAGATTTAATTAGACTACCAATTCCCATAGCAATTGGTGAAACAGCATTTATTAAGATAGGCCCAGCAATCTAAACTTGCTGCTATAAGAAATGAAAAGAATGCAAAAAAAAAACACATTCAGAACTAAAGAGTGCCCTCTTTAAAGAGCACCCATGCTTTAGGGATAATGGATGATCACTGTTTACGGGTGCTGTCCCCAGAAATTTATCATCATCATCATCATCACCATCATCATCAACCATTGAAAAAAATTAAAAACTAAAAGATTTCCTCTTTAAAGAACATGCATGCTTTGGTGATAATGAATGGTCACTCCTGCTGGCTGCTACCCCAAGTAATTCATCATCATCATTTTTAACCTCCCTTTTCCTACATGGGGGTTGGAGTGCCATATCACATGTTGCCATCTTTCTCAATTCAGTGCCACTCATACCTTCTTGGATGGACATGCCTTACCATCACAGGCCCTCTCTTATGCAATATATCCATCTCTGTGCTGGATGCTCTAGTTGTCTCTTTTTCTGTCTCTCCCAAATTTTCTTCATCAGGTTGCCTTCTGCTTTCCTACACATATATCCAAACTGCCATAATCAATTCTCTTTGACCTTTTCTGCAATTGGATCTACTTTGGCTTCTGCTCTAATATCCTTATTTCTTTGTCTGTCCCACAGTGTACATCCTACCATCCTTCTCAGGCACTTCATCTCTAATACTTCTAACTTCCACAACTGCTCAGCCTTTATTGTCTGGGTTTCTGAACCACATAGTGGTACTGGTCACACCACTATTTTGTAAACCTTAATTTTTGTTTATTTGGCATTTTGTCACACACTACTGTGATATTCTGTGCGAGTTGGCTGTAGATCTCCGATTCTAGCTTTGACCTCCTCATTCAGACTTCCTTATCCTCAACCACATGCTATTATTCCTTCTATCTAAATGTTCAGCCTCTTCTGATTTCTTCCATTTGCAGCCATGACACCTGTCTTGTCTGTATTCAGTTTCATCCCATGTGCCTTCAGTTTTGCATTGCATTCCCATATCATTTACTGAAGTTCTTGCTCAGATTCAACTTGTAATATCACATTGTCTTCTGTGTACAGCAGCTTTGTTGGTTTATCCCCACTGATCTGTTTGCTAAGGTAGTCCAGCGCTAGTATGAACAGCAGGTGACTCAGTGCTGAACCATGATGTACAACCAGTCCCACTGTAAATTCCTCTGTGAGTCTAAACAATGTTCATACTGGTGTCATTGAGCCTGTGTACAGAGCCTGCATTAATTCTATATGTGTTTACAGGACTTTGAACCATCTCAGGATTGTCCAAATCAGGATTTTAAACAATGAATAAGTCACAAAAATAGCAAGAAAAGTGAGCACAAGCAGAGCTGGGGATCACAATGATGTAAAAAATCCATTCTTTTTCCACAAGCCACTGTAGTACAATGAAAACTTTTATTAAGCAAGATACACACAATCAGATAAGCGCTTTTGTCTCTACTGATTCAGAGACTTCTTCAGACCAATCTGACAGCAGTAATTTGAACTACATGACTATTTTATCCCAATTTAACACCATATGGATACACTGAAAATCACTATATTTTTGGGGAGGTTGTGGGGAAAGCAGCCATATCAGATATGATTCATGACCTCTCACAAGCATTTTAATCTCAGTTTATGGGTAACTACTAGTATGTTTTTGGTAACTAATGTGTCATAAGTCTTGAACATTAAGCCGTGGACACAATTTATTTCTTCCTTGAAAGAGAACAAAATAGTTTCTTCCTTAGTCGTGATTTTTTTCTTTTGTTCAAGACATCACTGGACCAAAGGTTGTGGAAAAATGCACTAAAATGAACCTCAGATCATCTAGAAACCCATATCTACTGACCTTGTAACTACCCCAGCACAGGGGATGTCTCCCAACCTTGTTGCAATACCACAGCACTGATCATGTCTCATTTCTAATACAGAAAGCACTGCTTTTGCCTTGGGACTCTTTTTCATAACAGATAATGGTTAGTTTAAATTCAGATTGACTAGAATGTATGTTAAATGGGGTTACTTTGCATTTTATAAACCATTGTAAAGAAACTTGTGAAGTAATAAGTTGTTTCATTCTAACAAGTTTATCCTTATATTCTATCCGCAAAAATGTCATGTTTAAAAGTTCATGCCTGCTCCGTGCAGTCTATGAGTATAACGATTTCTGTTAATCTAGTTTATTTCTTAATGTAATAAGGGAATGAACATGTATTTTCTCTGAAATAAAAGTATATGAGTATGACTCTTTTTAGCATTCTAATACAAATCTCTGACAATTAGGAGTTAAATCATTAAAACTTTTGCCTTCTTGAATTACTTTCAATTAAAGGTTAGCTTTATAAATTAAAGTAATGTGGAGGAGACTTACAAAGCAGTGATTATAGTTGTTTTGTGTTATAGATTTATTTTTAGTGGAAAGCAATTGTTTTTCCTGGAAAATATTCTTTGCATGTAGCGAAACATATCTGCAATGAATGGAAAAACATCTTGCTTCTGAGGTTTCTAGATGGAAGTTGTATGGAACAGCACTGGACTGATATGGACTTAAGTCTAGCATAATACACCCTTTCTGTAAGTTGTTCACAGCAAAGGGGAAATCACTCATTATGATGAATAAAACAATGAATTTGTACACAGTGACAAGTGAGTCAGTACTGTACTTCAGAAAGCAAAGATAACTATAAAGACTGTTAAAGCACATGCCCAAGGAAAAGCTTTTAAGCAATAACTCAGTAACAGTGAATGGAAGAACATGTAATGGGCAGATGTAACTAAATATATAGCTAACCCTGTACACTTTAGGAATGACATACTTTGGTGAGGCAATAGATCCCCCAGCTGTGTCTTATGCAATGAAGCAATTGCCAAGACATTTCGTAACTGAATAATCTGAATGTTCTTGGGATTTTCAGACACAGAGTTTTCACCTTAAGCAACTCAATAATGGGTTAACTGGTGCATCAGTTTAACCATTAAGTTACAGCTGATCACTTCCCCTGTGACATTTTCTCCCTCACTGAGGTAATGCAGTTAACTGCTTTAGAAATAATTATTCTAGTGCAATACAATGCATTTCATATAACATATAAAAAATCAGCATGGTATTTATGAACCTCTCTTACCAAGACACTTTAGTCCTTAGAAAATTATGATTATAAATATAAAACATTATCAACATGTTATTTGCTATTCTGAATCTCAGTTACCTCATAATCCTTGTAGGCAGGGTACAGTTAATACAGAGCTATACAATCTACATATGGCCTCCATTACTAAGGCATAATTATAGTGTTGTCTTTATTACTAAAATATTACTGTATGCAGGCACCAGTCCAGTATGAGGAAACATCCTTTACTGAACTAATACTACATGCCTCTTCCACCAGTAATATTTGATAAACTGGAAATCACAGATATGAGTAGACATATCCTGTGCTCTGCCACTATGGAGCCAACTCTATTTCATACAATCTACTTGTCCTTTTTTGTACTTGAAATATATCACTTTTGTGGGAATTACTTCAAGTACTTACCTAGGATTATGCTGGAACAAGAACTAAGGACAACCATTCAAATTAGTTAACTACCTTTTATTCACAAGAATGATATTGCAGGTTGAACAAGTAATCTTTAACGGGAGTTGTACCATGGATCTTTTACTTTGTTGCTGCCTTTCATAATATCATATTTATTAAATCACATTAGGGTAGTATCTGCTAACCATCTGAAATGTCAGGATTCACTTTAGGCCGGATGGCTGAAAAAATTGGAGTTACATGCATCAAATCTACAATTGCCATTTCTCAGAATATTCCCTTTACTCCAAGGTATGGCAATCTCGAAGTTTATATATATATATATATATATATATATATATATATATATATATATATATATATCAGTTTTGGAGTGGGGGGGCTGAAGTTTAAAAGAGAAAAGAGATGTTCAAAATTTGGTCATCTTTTCTTTCTTAATTTTATTTTTTTTTTGGTTTGCCAGTACTCTATTTTACAGGCGCTGACATTTCAATGGGGAGCCATATTATCAACATCTTAATTGTTATGAATTATTTGCTTTGTAGTGTCCTTGTGGAACTTGAAGAAGAAGCAGAAGGTGAGTTTCATGTTTTATGCAAACTTCCCCTTTTCTCTGAGCTGGTGCATCCTTGCGGTAGTATACTAAGCAACTTGGGGTGTGGGATCAGGGCCCTCATGTTGTTGTAGCAGTGCAACACTGCCTGTTGCAAAAGCAACTTTTGCTGTTTCATCATGTTTTTGTACAGCATTTTTATAGTAAGACAATTATGTTCAGTTTACATATTGCAGCTAAAGGAAAAAGATTTTCACAATAACTCCTGCTTAATTTAGACATAAACTGAAAGTGGACTGTAGTAACTTTGTTTAAAAATGTCTGTTCAGCAAAAGTATGAGACAGTGGAGTAAAAAGAAGCAAAAAAAAAAAATAATAATAATTTGCATTTGAAATGTTATGTAGTGAGGAATATATTTATGCTTAAATCCAAAGCTTTCCATTTTTGCCAACATATGGTATTATTTGATGCTAAAATAAAGTGGCACACGGAATCGAACACCATGTTTCAAACTTAAGCATAATTGTTAGACTGTTAACAGTATATTATTTGAAAGATTGCTGCTTTCCCTTTGAACAATGAAGCTACATTCCCCTAGATCAGGCCATTCAAGGGATCACTACCTTCTTAGTAATTACACTATCAGTGTTTTGTCTGGTACTGCCAGACAAATAACATTCTGTTAATCAGCAACTTATTTGATGCATAAAAATATGCTTCTGCATATTAACTTACATTTTGTTTTGCAAACTGGATGATATTACCTACTGCCCTTGTTCTAAAGTGATCTCTCCACTATTGAAGCCTTTGGGATAATGTATAAATCAGCAACCCTATGTCACCATTACTGTATTAAGTCATATGCTGTAGCTAATCTAAGAACATTTATCCCAGTCTGGATAAATTTAGGCACTATATGTTCATAGGTTCATAGGGTCATAGGTTCATACTAGGCTGTCTGCCCTAGGGCATTTATAAGCCTAGCCAGAGTGTGTTTGGCTTTCGCCACCCATTTTAAATGAATTTTGCTATGCCCTTTTTCGAGGTTAGTATACTGTGCCTCTGTCTAACAGTGACACAGAAGTGATACCCGGGGTAAACCTACTATCTCCCATCCACTCATCAAGATTCCTCTTGAAGAGAGTCAATGAGGGACTCTGCCTAACCTGGACTGGGATTTTTTTCCAGAGTGAAGGGAGCCTCTGGGTTATGAATCTGTCCCTCCAGCATGTCCTATTTATTTCAGTGCTGAGGTTCAAGTCTCTCGAGCATGTAGCTCGATGGGATTTGGATTTTCTGAGGTGCAGTATGTCCATTAATTCCGGGTTGGACGTGGCTTTATACGTCAGGCACAGATCGCCTCTGAGCAGGCGGTATGCCACTGAGTAGAGCTGAAGTTTCTTTAACCGAGCAGCATATGACATCTGTTTGAGCCCTTGATCCTCTTGGTGAGGTACTTTTGGGGTCTTTCCAGTTGCTGCAGGTATCTGGTAAGGTACATCCCAAAAGGGGCATTGTACTCAATTATGGGTCTGATGAGGGATGAGTAAAGAGGTACGATGACCTCCCCTGAACTAGATGTGAATCCCTTCATGATTAGGTGGGCTATATAAAATGTTTTTCTAACCACTTTGGCCACGTGGTTGTCAAATGAGAGATTGCTATCAACTTGGGTCCCCAGGTCCCTAATTACTTCTTCTGTACTTAATGGATTACCACCTATGTGGTAATTTGTGGGCACTTTGTTTTTGCCAAAGGGGTTGACTATAAACTTTTTGGTGTTTAGCTTGAGGCCATGGCTCTGGCACCAGTTGTCTGTTTCTATGAGGCCCTTTTGTAGGATGCTTGTGTCAGCTGGAGAGTCGATTATGGTGCCCAGTTTGCAGTCATCTGCGAACTTGGTCAGCCACAGTCCTTCCATGTTAGCCTGTACCGCAGAGAAATATATACCGAACAAGAGAAGTCCCAGGACTGAGCCTTGTGGGACGCCACTTGTAACTGGTTTGGAGTCTGACATGGCTCCAGCAATTCTAACCATGTGGGTTCTGTCCTTGAGCCAGTTTGCAACCCATCTAGTGACATAGGGGTTTATATTTAAGCTGGTGAGCTTATCTATAATGCCTGAGTGGGGTATTGTATCGAAGGCTTTTGCAAGGCCCAGGTAGGCTGTGTGGACCACCTTCCCCTCGTCAATGGCCTTGGTGACTGTTTCAAAGAAATCGACCAGGTTTAAGAGGCAGGATCTGCCCTTAACAAAGCCGAACTGGGTAGGATCCAGTGTCTGTAGGTCCCCAATATCTTTATTTATGAGGTCCATGATGATCCTTTCCATAGCTTTGCAGACCAAGCTAGTCAGGCTTATGGGGCGATAGTTTCCAGGATCTGTTGAGGTACCACCTTTGTGGAGAGGGAGCACTGTTGCTGTACGCCACTCTTTGGGTACATATCCTGTAGTAAGGCTGAGATTGAACAGTAGTTTTATGTTTGGGTTTAGTTCTTCTTGGAGTTCATGTAGGACGCAGCCCGGGACACCGTCTGGTCCCATTGATGCTGTGTTTTTTGCTTTGGAGAGGGCGGCTCTTACCTGAGTATCTGAGATGTCAGGGGGGCAGCACTCTGCTGGGACAGATATTTGCCCTTTTGGTGGGGAAGGGGGGGAGAAGTTTGCGCTGAACCTGTCAGCTAGGATGTTGGCAATGTCTGTGGGTTCAGTGTATTTTTTGTCATTTTGGACTAATTCTGAGCATATCTGGGAATTCCCACCCAGGTTCCTAACATAACTAAAGAAAGCCTTGTGATTATCCTTAGTGTCCTGTGCAATTTTTCTCTCGAAGATGGCCTTAGATGATTTGATGAGTGCCCGTAGTTTTTTGCTAATACTGATCAGAGATGCCTTCCCTTTTTGGGATTTTGCTCTATCATGTAGTAGCTTCCTCCTTCTATTGTATAGTTTGTTTATGGCTGGGGTCCACCAGACAGGACGCCTAACTTTGGAGGATTGTGTCTTGGTTTTATTTGGGATTGCATGATCCATGCATTCCTGAAGGTGTTCATAGAATGCATTTATAAAGGATTCTGCGGTCTGGGCCGTATTTTCCACAGGCCTGGGGGCTTTGAAGGATTCTACCTCAGTTTTGAGATGTGTGAAATTTGCTTTAGAGAAGTTTTTCACTGTGGTTTTCTGGGCAGGGGCTGGGGTCGGGATGTGAATATCTAGTGAGATTAGTTTATGGTCTGATCTTACCAGTGAGGGATACACTTCTGGTCTGGAGCATAGAGTCCCCATGTTGGTGATGATCAGGTCCAGTATGTTTTCCCCTCTTGTGAGAGTGGCAACAAATTGTTCCATAGCATTTGAGTTTATAAATCCTAGGAACCTTTGGGCTAGGGTGTTGGAGCTAGAGTAATGCTCCCAATCTATGTTAGGGTAGTTGAAGTCGCCCAATATAATGGTGTTTGGAGAGACCTTCATATTTTCCAGTGTTCTCAGGAAGGCCGAGTGAGGTTCCTGGGTTTGGGAGGGTGGTCTGTAGCAGGCTATAAACTGGAAGGCAGTTTTACCCACTGTTAGTTGCACATGGATAGTCTCTGATGCTTCGTGCTGTGCCACCAACCTGGAGGTGTGGGTATCTTTGACGAATATTGATACTCCCCCTCCTTTTGTGGTTTGGTCCAAGTTTTGGGGCCGAAAAACATGGTATGAGGTATAACCTGGTAGTGCTGGGGTGCTCTCGGGAGCCTTGAACCAGGTTTCTGTTACTGCACAGATATCGATGTTCACCATGCTA
This sequence comes from Protopterus annectens, assembly GCF_019279795.1. NCBI lineage: Eukaryota > Metazoa > Chordata > Ceratodontiformes > Protopteridae > Protopterus > Protopterus annectens. The sequence goes on from NC_056745.1 coordinate 885,662,136, forward strand.
AGGAGAGTTTTTTAGTTTAGTAGATTTTAGGTGATCAGTAGATTTTGGGTGATCAGTCACGTCTAACACTTGATAGGTATTTTTTTAATTTAATATATATATCAAGCTTTTTTGAGTATTTTGGTTTTTGGGGGTAACCCCCCCATCCCCAATCCCTCATGCAGGAATCTGAAGCTGCTATACCTCTGTTGTAAATATTATCAGTTCTATGGCCATCAATTCTTATGAGGTATGGGGGAATTCTGCCCTGCACTAACCCTTCAAATATGAGTGCTATTTAACCAATCACTTCAAAAACACAATTTGAAATTATATTTTTGGCAAGTTTACTACCTAATCTAGCCTGTTCCTAGCTGTTATCATACAATAATACCATACAGATTGCCTTGACACTGTTGTATGTTGACTGGGTCTACTTCAGCAGACCGAAATTTCACTTACCTGAAATTCATATCACCAAGATGAAAAGTTTGACGACCGCACAACACCAACGTCCTGAAACACCAACTTTTCACTCCAGGTAAGTAACTGCTTGGCCACCCTGTTGAACTTTGCCCCTTACCCCCATGGTAGTAGAATCTCAGAGTTAGTATATTTAGTTGGAGGGGGCGTGGTGGGCACAGCCCCCCACATGGATGGGTTTGCTTTCCTTTGCTTTTACTTTTTTTTCTGGATGGCCGTGTGGTTACTTACCTGGAGTGGAAAGTCAGTGTTCAGGGACATTGGTGTTGTGCGGTCATAGACCTTTTCGTCTTGGTGATATGAATTTTGGGTAAGTGAAATTTCAGTCTACTGAAGTAGACCCATGCTGACTATATACATGTATATACAATTTAATTATGTTTACAGTGACTGAAAGTATAACTCATATGCTATGAATACTGTTAATTCTTATTACTGTAACACGTTACCGGCATTACCTTAGATCTGTACTACTCAGTGTTAGACAGGCAGTGAGATACAGTATTAAACTTTGGGAACTAAATAGTCTGCTATTTCTGTATGTTAAATGCTTCCTGCTGCTATCTCTATAACAATGTCATAGAAATTGCTGGTCCTTGGCATAAAGAGGAAACCAGAGTGGTAGAACAAACTTTTGAATGAAACACATAGTTCAGAAATCATTTTCACTGAAAATCTGAAAACTGCTTTTTCTATGGGGAAAAGGCCCTGACATTGCATACAGTGAGGCTGTGAATTCTACATTATTGTCATTTTTTAAATCAAATTTGAAGCCACTACATTTTGGATGTAATGACAGATGCCCTTACATTGACACAGCCTTTGTAGAATGTGTTTTTCACACATCACAAGGTACCGTTGTCGCCTCACAGTAAGACGCTGTCCGGTTCAATTCTCAGCTAGAGCGTCTTCTGCGTGGAGACATGAGTGAATGGGTGTACCTTCGTTGAAGGTTGTGCATCAGGGCTGGTAACTCGGCACGTAAAAATCAACTACCAATCATTAGCGGACCAGAGTTCTACTGTGGCGACCCCTAACTGGAAAAAACTGAAAGAAGACTACTACTACAAATCTAAAATTCAATCATTCACAGCTCAGAGAAGACTATGACTCCCAAGTATCCATTTTACTTTCTGTTGCCACATAATGTTGTTATGTCCTTTTCCTTGGAACTGTCTATTCTGTCTGCTGGACCCACCTTAGACTACCGCATACTTGACCCAACCCATGTCCAGGGCTGGTGAGATCTAAGACACTGGTACAGTGTCATATTGCTACTTGGGAGTGTATCTTAACCACTCCCACCTCTTGGCAGCCCTGCAACCACAGACTAAAATGCTGTATCATGTGCGCTTTCATACTTGCTGAAATTCTGATCATGTGATATGCCCGCATTACAGCAGTGAGCTTGCCAAGCTTGTACCACTGTTATATTTATGCGAGCTTAGGCTGTCTCCCAGGATTGGTCAGCTGACAACAACTGCTCATTCCCACTCCCTCTTCATGTGAACCCTGCAGCAGCACCCATGCTTCTAGTCAAACTCAGGTCACCAGAGTCACAGGAAGGCCTTATTTCTCTGTGTCATGCTCACATCAAATACTTTGTTACTGAGCTATATGTGCATAGTCATATGTGATAACTCTCTCTTTCTATTGGAATTGGTCATGGTGCTATTAACCCTCTGCAAAAGAGCTGTGACTTGATAAGGCCAGCTGGTAAACAAATGCTGTAGTTAAATAAATAAATGTAACATTGCATTTTCACTAGTTTTGACTTGGAAGGCAGAAGCATCATTGCTATTTTGGTTTATTTCAAAAGTAATATCACCATGTCTCATCCTCTTAGAGCAAATCTGGACAAAGCCAAAAGTAATGGGGGGGGGGGGGGGTGCAAAGGCCCAAAAAATAAGTACAATTTTTATACATTGCTCTAATAAACTTAGAAAATTAATAGAAAAACAGGCTTTGTAATATTATGCATGTTCAGAAGGGTAAGAAGCTTAAATGCTTTCATTATTTAGTTACTTCAGTCCTGAATGATTTGCCAGAAAACCACATTTTTTTTGATGAGCAGACCAAAAATCAAGACAAAAATTTGGACGTTCTGCAAAAATCTGGACAGTTGAGTGGTGTGAGTAAATCTGACTCACTACCTAGGTTGACAGAAAGACTACTGGAGGTGGGGGGGTTGGGCTTCCTTACAGCTTCGGATGTTAAGAAGTTGTATATCTTGAAACCTTGGGACCCAATATTTGTTTGCCATTCCAAAAATTCACAAAGATAGGTGGAACCCATCAGGAAGACCTACTGTTTCGGGAATAGTTTCTTATGTGCAAAATGTTGGGGGCTTTCTTGATTTTTTGTTAAAACTGCAGCTTGTGAGGGTTCCATCTCATATTAAGAATGGTCATAAGTTGTGTGAATGTATTAGGGTTGGATTGGCAAGATGATTATTTTTGGGTCACTATGGATGTTTCAGCTCTTTACACCAACATCAGTTTACAATGGGGTTTAGAAACTGTTGCTAAGGTGTTAGGGGAAGGCCCATGTACTGCGTATGTTCTTGATTTACTTGAATTTTGTCTCTCCCATAATTATTTAGTTTTTGATGGCAAAATTTATTTGCAAAAGAGGAGTACAGCAATGGGAGTCTCAATTGCTCCTTCGTATGCTATTTTTGTATATGGGAGAGTTTGAAAGACATGACTGATTACTTTAGGAACAAAGTGGTCATCTATAAGCGTTTTATAGATGACCTGTTTTTTGTCTGTAGAGGTAACACTGATGAGTCTGTGGAATTTTTTGAGTGTTTGAATAGCAACCCCCATGGTTTGAAATTTAGTTATCAGGTGGAGTTTGAGGCCATTCATATTTTGGATCTTTGTTTTTTTTGTGGATGAGAATCACTTAGTTCAATTTAGACTGTATTGAAAACCAAAGGCTGTTAATAATTTTTTATATGCTTCAAGCATGCATCCATCCCATCTTATTGAATATCTACCTTTTAGGGAATTTATATGTGTGTGTGTGTGTATGTATATATATATATATATATATATATATATATATATATATATATATATATATATATATATATATATATGTGTGTGTGTGTGTGTGTGTGTGTATATCTATGTATATGAATACATCTGGTGCAAGTTTGCTGGAACCCTATTTGTTGGTGGTTGAGCATAGGCTCGCCTGTTGGCAGTATTCGAAGGAGATATTGAAGAGAGCAAGGAGAAAGGTAGAGGATGGTGCAAAAGGGAGAAAGTTTATTCAAGGTGGCCTTTTTTCCGGTCAGGTGAATGTGATAGTAAAAAGGATGAGGACAGGCTATTTTATGTTACTAGGTACAACCCTTTTTCAGAGTCCTTAATGAAAATAATTAAGGACTTATGGCCTGTGATCATTTCAGATGAGTTTTTAAGTACAGTTTTTCTAAAGAGGGTTACCTTTTCTTTCAGCCGGTATTGCAATCTGAAGGAATTACTTAATAGACCAGTTAGGGTTGGACAGTCCACTCCAAAGCAGGTGGGGTCATTTCCATGTGGTAGTTGTAGTGTATGTAATAACATTTTTAACATTTTGGGATGTGTTATTAATGGCCAGAAATATGTGGCAAGTGACAAACTGAATTGTAAATCTTGTGGGGTTGTTTATATTTTGGGATGTGGGTGTGAAGTCATCACAGGGAGACAGAAAGGATGGTAAGGATATGAGTGTTGGATCATTTGGCTGACATTAGGAATGGAAAGAGGGAGAGCCACGTAGCTCAATATTTATTTATCTGAGCGTGGTGATGATGGGGCTTTTCTGGTTTTCAATATTCTGGTGCAACCTATAGGGATGAGGGGGGACTTTCGCTCAAGGTTAAATCAGTTACAAATCACATATATTTTTTACCATGGTGCCCTCTCTGATGGGGATTAAATTAGGAGGTTTGTCTGAATTTTTGGAGAATATTTGAAAATTTGGAATTAAATAGTATGTTTTGTTAAAATGCTATATGAGCCCTGGGGGTTTTGGTGGGGGAAGTTTGTATATATATATATATATATATATATATATATATATATATATATTTATGTATTTAATATATTCACATATTTATACATCAATGTATTTAATAGGACACTGAATTTTGAGTGGTATTTGAGGGGTTAAAATGATTTTGTATTAATGGCGGGTTGTTTAGCTGATTAATTAACTTATTAGAGTATGCATATTTAAGGACTGTTGAATACGTGAACATTTATCCTTTGAAGGCGAAGGGCCAAGGTACCAGGAGAATAAAAGTGGTGTATTGGCTTCTTCTGCTATTTGTTACTTTTTGATTTCTGCATGGTGTTGTTTTGGAGTACTTATTCTTATATCTGCTACTCTTCAGACATTTTGCCCAGCATTTATGGATTTTAGATAATTAGTGCATTGTGCTGTGCAAATTAACATGAAAGGCAGCGATGTGCTGGGGAAGATGATTTAGAGACACAATTATTATGTATTAGGGTAAAAAGGATTTGTGTTAGTATGCGATGAATTCTGATACTCAAATGTACGTCATTATGTAGTGATTTCAATCCTCAGTGATTTGCCAGAAAACCACACATTTTATGAGGAACTTATCAAAAACTGGTAATGCTGCAAAAATGTGGACAGTGGCAGTGGCGGCTGGTGACTTCAAATCAAAGGGGAGCTGCAGGAGATAGCCGAATGGGTGGGGTCAATGGGAAGGGGTGCGGACAACTAGAAAGGGGAGGAGCTATGCTCAAAACCACAAAAACTAAACTTTAATTAAATATGCTGCCCTGGGTGCCAAACCCTCATTATGAGAGTCCAATCAAGACAAATGAAGTGTAAAAGAATAAAAATATTTCAATGCATTGGCTGCTTGACAGCTTACTTAATATCTAGATGGAAACAAAAAGTTTGTGAGGCATGAAAAAATAAATTACTTTTTAAATACATTACTGGAATGCCAGTAAAAATCAAGTATAAGAAAAACATGCAGCACTCAACTCAAACCGCTTCTCCTTGCACTGCATTATAATTTATATTCAGCTTTATTAAAGTACCAAGTAACATGCTGAAAGTAGCAATCTCTGTGATGCCCCCACTTGTAAAAATGTTTCTTATCCAAAAAAGACCTGCTGCCTGACATCTACTTGTTTCATGGGGAAAACATGATCAAAGTAAAAAATGAAAAGCAAACAAGCTCAAGATACATTGCTTAAAGGATTACTGTACAGGTTATGGACCACACATGAATGGCATTCTGTTTAGTTTATGGGTAAAGCCCGCAGAGATCACTGGAAGTCTCCAACAAGTGTAATGAGCTTCTTAAAATAATGTAATCCTGTCCTTTATTACAAATACTGTCATATGCATTTCAATACCCAACGCTTATACATTATCTAGTTAAGTATTCTCTGCATGGCAACAACAGAAAGGCTTCAATGTTGGCAATTCTTTAACAGTATGCTTATTAAAGCTTACTTGCATGTTATGATCTCAGACAAGCTTACCTGATGGTCATTAAAGCATTTCTACTTAAAACACAGAGCAACAGGCACTTTGAGTAATAAGCATAAATCAACAGTACAAAAATATGACAGAAACCAGACCATTCTGCAAAATCAAGAACAGATGAAAGGCCACTGTAGTACTTGTGTCTACCTTGGATGGGGGGATACTCGGCACATTTACACTGCATGGGGGGATACCCTGCACATTTACACTGCACAACTGCTCCTTGCCTTGCTTGGACACATCCAGAGTCACTACATGGGGGAGTGGGGTGCAACAAGTATGTTACAATTTGAAATGTCTCTGGCTGACTGATGGCTCTGACACATTTGTCATACCTCACCCTCAGAGCAAAGCCATACATATAAATGGGGCAAAGGCCCAAAAATAAGGACAATTTTTAAATATTGCTCTTATAAACTTAGAAAGATAATAGAATAGTAGGATTTGCATTAGTATGAATTTTCTGAAGGATATGAAATCTGAAACTCAAATGTTTGTCATTATTTTCTAACTTCAGTCTTTAATGATTTACCACTAATTTGCCAAAAAAACAATTTTATGAAAAATGGACCAAAAATGTGATGCAAACAATACAGCTGGGAACCTGTCAAAGAAGGGACACTTTTTTAATAATAGTACTGCTAACTTGAGCAGCTGACAAAATAAAAGAATCTACATGCATTTCTGAAATAAAAGTAATGTATAACTCTGATTATTACAGTTATTTCTAAATTGTAAACCCTCAATGTTTTCTGCCAAAATTGCTATTTTGCGGAGGGATTATTAGGGGAAGAACAACATTTTGAGCCAAATTCGGGGACGGTTGAGAGTTTTGGCTATGCCTAATTCTATAAAGTAATTTGCATGTACCTCTCAACCTGTTAATGCAGTAAATCTGGACAAAACCAAATATATTGGGGGAACATAAACAGTACTAAAAATTGCTCTTGTATAAACTGAGACAGTTGATAGAACAGGTCTTACTTCAGCATGCATTTTTCTGAAGGTTATGAAGTCGGAAACTCAGTGTCATTATTTAGTGACTTCATTTCTAAATGATTTTCCAGAAAACCACAAAAATTATGAGGAACAAACAAAAATAAGCAGCAAAAATCTATTCATTCTGTGAAAATCTGGACAGTTGGGAGGTATAGTTCAGATGGGGTTGTCTTTGAGTTTGCCGCCCTTCCCCCTCACAAAATCTTGGTCGAATGGAGCCCTCCCCCCTGCAGCCATTCCAATGAGCCATTACTTGGCTATTTCACTCCATTTACCGTAAACACTAATGTGCATACTGCTTTACTTCTATGATGATCTGGATTTCATTTTGAAAGGTTCATTTTGCATTTTACAGCACAATCACTAAGACATCTGCTAAACAAAGCAACGCAGTATCACAATGAAAACAGGCTTAGCATTAACATCTTCTCTGCCCTTGAAACGCACATTCAAAGAAAATACATTTTGCCAGTGGCAGATAAAGATTAACTTTGGGCTGTTTTCAAATCATAGGCCCCTTGCACATGAAACATACATGTGCTCTTTGATACACCTTCCTGATTCTACTAAATTATATTCCTTGTACAATACAGTACAGTTGTTAGACGGCATTTTAAATTTATTGTTTTGAACATTTTTCCAGTAAACAATGAAACAAAATGCATGCACCAATGACAAAACTACCCAATTCAGAACATTTCCATCATGTCTACTCATCCTTCTACAGTCCACCAGTATCAGTAAATATGCACAATCTCTGAAGTAGTAAGTCATCTAAATAATTCCACATTAAAGAAATCTGTAACAATGAAGAGGTTGCTGCTAGCAAACAACTTTATATGTCACTGTTTATTCATCTACAAATAAAGTGCCTGTTGCCCTTGAGGAATAAATTGCCTATGTTGCATGCATTAAAAAAAAAATAAGTTAGTAATATCGCAATAGGGACTGTATGGCAAACTGATAACAGGTTCATAGTTACTACTCTAGGTATCTTTGCCAAAAAGGACTGCAGCATCCACCCACTTTACAACACAGTACAGTATCAGCAATGCATCTATCTACTGTGGGAGTAGAACCCACAGCCTTCTGCATCAAAAGCAAGTACACTACCTGTTATGCTATTAATGCAAGCAGACTCAGAATAAGCAGCACTAAAGTTTTCTTCCCCTGCAGCTCTCAGCTCCTTGTACAATCTACTCGACACGCAGTTGTATCTCTGAACTTTGCAGCACAAGAAATCTGGAAAAAGTCGAAATGTATTGGCGGGGGGGGGGGGACAACCAGGGACACATTTTAAACATTGCTTGTGTAATGTTGGAAAGTTGCTAGAATAAAATGCTGTGTTACCACCGTACATTTCACTGCCACATCTTTAACCCAGGGGACCCTGTGCAAAACAGTCAGAGAAACATACCACTATGCCAAATCAGCTGTTTTGTAAAAGAGAGGAAGACAAACTTAAATGGCTACCATTTAGTGAATTCAGTTCTCAGCATAGCTGTCAACCTCTTGGCACAAAACACCTGAACAAAGCTAATAATCGGGGGAATAGAGCCCCCAAACATATTCAGTTCTCACTATAGCTCTCAACCTCTTAGCAAAAAACATGTGGACAAAGCCAGTAATGGGGGGGGGGATACAGCCCCCAAACATTCAATGAATACAGTTCTCACCATAGATAACGCTCAACCTTAGCACAAATACCTGGACAAAGCCAATAATGGGGGAATACAGTCCCAAAAATGGGGACAAATTTCAAATATCCATGTTATAAACGTAGACAACTGCTAGAACAATTTTGTGTTACCATGTACTTTCTGAAGAATATGAAGTCTGAAATTCAAATGCCTGTTATTTTTAAACATTTAACCAGGAAACTAGTCTGACTTGGAACAAAAGACAATTTTGAGCAGAGCAGAGAGAAATGCCAATCACATCTTTGCAAGATGAGAGAACATGCAGACACCACACAGAAGGCACCCCAGCCAAGAAGCAAACCAGAGAACCTGTAGCTGTTATGCAACAATGCTACCAGTGTACCACTACGCTACAGACTTTGCAAGGAAAAATGTAGATACAGAAACCACAGATTTTATGAGGAACAGATCAAATATGAGGCAAAAATCTGCAGGTTTTTTTTATAAATGGTGGTGGATAAGGAATTGGTCCTTGCCACCTGCATCCAAGGTACAGGGTTCAAACCGGAGTATCTCTATCCACCACCATTTGCTCTCTCTAGCCACCAGTTTACACACACACCACCGTTTGCTCTCCAGTATGTAGTAACTGGGGCATTACACTCACACACACACACACACACACACACACACACACACACACACACACACACACACACACACACACACACACCTAAATCCAGCCAGTGACCTGAAGTAATCCAAGCAGCAAAACCACCCTAGCAATCCAGCGACCTGAAGCAGCAAACACCACCTGCGACATGGAGCAATCCAGCCAGTGACCAAAACCAGCTCACCTCTCTCAATCCTGATTGGATCTGCCTGCAGCTGAAGCAGTCTGGACCTCCTCTTCTGTGCAGTCGTCCCCACACTATTCCTGGGTGCATTTGCAGCAATGATTGCTAGGTACCTGTCTATTTCTATCCGGACTGCTGATAAAGGCAGTCTGGACTTGTGCTTTTTTTTTTTTTTTTTCTGTTTGTGTTTTAGTTTTAAAGATTTTTCTTTTTTTCTAGGTGGGAGGGCTGCAGTCCAGCAGTCCGATACCACGAGCCGACCCTGGACAGTGGAGAGGTATGGACATGAAGGTCCAGATTCAAATGAGGGATGGTAAATATGCAAATGATATCATCAAACAAGGTGGAGAACTTCAAACAGATAGGTTCTGCCACGTTACTTAACTATTCTGAACAGCAGGAGTTGCCAGTGTACAGGATGCTAGAATGTTTGTAGCTACTGCAGAGTAGTATATGTTATTAGCTAGTTAGTAGTATGTTACAGCCCTCTGCATCATTGCAGATGGTAATATCAGCATCTGACCACTTTGCTAATCAGTAGATCAAATGTCACTTCTGTGTAGATTTATTTATTTATTGCATTTGTTGATCGGGAAAGTCCACTGGGCCTAGAATGATCCCATTTTCAGTGGAGGCCTGGGGAGAAAAAATCCACAATAATTACATACAAAGATCTATAAAAGCATAACATGTACCAGGGAATAATGGTTAATACATTTATCTTGAATGAAAATGAAGTAAAAAAGATAGAAATAATCAAAGGCATATATTCAAGTAACACAATATTAAATAAGTCTGCAAGGTTCATAGCAGAAGGGATAAGTACAGAGTAAGGGAAGAATGAGATAGAAGGGTAAGGAGAGAAAAGTGTGGCTAAAGAAAACATGAGGCTAAAGCGACAGTTATAAGATATAGGAGCTTTTTGAATTGTGCTCCCTACATGTTGAATCAAAGAGGATTCATGGACAGCCCAGTCTAGTAAAAGTATGATATGTGCAGTTTTAACCATCTTAGCTACAGGGAATTTTTTCAGTGAACTACAGGGCAACATGCTAGGAATGTCACAGAAATCATCTTCACATATCTTGCATCATTTCTTGTCATTATGCTGCAGTATGTGGAAGAGCATATATGGTTCCTCAGGACTGTAAAGGGAAACACACACCACTATGCAGGAATTTTACAATGTTGCCTGTTTCCCTGAAGTAGTGACCTCCATTTACTGCACACACATTGTTTTCAAGGCTCCACTTGTTCAACAGGATGAATCAAGAGGAAAAGCTTCCACTCTTTCATCTAAAAGATGGTTTGCATTGCCCAGGGATATATCTTTAATGTTTCCTTGCACTGCAGAGTTAGTTTCTTTGATTCTTATATTTATCACACATCTGACCTTTAGCATTGACATGTGCAGTGACATTCAACTTAGTAGTCAACTTGGTGCATATGTAGTTTAGTATAGAACTCAGTATATACAGTTACCATGGCATCAGGTAGCAGGCCCCATATAATGCTGTGGCCATCTTATATTACAGAGAATGCTGGAGCTACACCAGATCCATGCGTGATGACCTCCATCCACATCCACATGCAGAAACATGGAATGTGGTGGTAGTGGTTAACTTAAATGACACTTCCATTGCCTTGATGCATCTGGTGTGGCACAGCAGATATTTGTATTGTGTGCCATGTTGTATAACATGGCTGTACAGAATCAGCTTCAACATTTGGAAAACACACAGCACCACTCACCATACCTGTTGGAGCAGTAGGAACAAGGAAGGATGCTGCAGGAGGCAAAGAAACCACTAGTGGCAGCATATATATGCCATGTGCACTGCTGCACTATACAGCTTTAATGGTAAATGTAACATATGTACACACTAATGTATTCTCATTTTCTTTTCATTCCATTTGTAAGTCCAGTTGTAGTGATGGTAGACAAATGGTAGCAGTTACCTTAATCTGCTGCCCTTTGATACCGGTGCTGGTGGGTCACTAATGGTCACTAGGCTTGCCTCTAAACAAGAAGATACAGGGCACTATGCTAAAGGTGACTTCAGTGATCGTTACAAAGGAAGGGAGGTCCCAAGAGGTCCATTGTGGTCTCCCAGTGTCAAAGACTCCTAGATTCATAGCTATTCCTAAGGCTGTGAGTCTTACAACCATTTACAGCTTGTAATACCATCTCTCAGGCCACACTTCCATTCTCCATGAGGGCCATATCAGTCAATTCTGGAGTAAAGTTTTGAATATACATCCAGTCATCTAGGTTATACCTAGTTGCATTCCTTAACATGCAGGGGAATTTATTACAGAGATTTGGGAGGTGCTGGGTTACAAACCTGCTCCTCCATATTTTATTTATCTATTGGTAAAGGTTTAGGTCCTTGGTTCTAACATTGGTATAGCTACTGGATTTGTGATAATACAGGAGTTTCATGAAAACTGGGTCTGCAGTGGTGTGGTAAGTGAGACATAGATCTTACCTCAGTATAAAACTCTGAATAAAGGGATGGAGCTTCCAGATGCTCTTGGTAGCTCTGGGACATTTTTCCAGTAATCGTTTTTGTTAGGGACATTTGTGATATTTCTAATCATTTATTATGTTTAGTGAAATACATAGGATCATAGGAGATTACTAGATTATCGACACAGAGGTCATTTTAAGCCTAGCCGTTTCGTCCCAATGTGATACCATAGAAATGCTAGTCAATACCCAAGATTGCATTTAGTGATGACTGCCCATGTCCAGGAAGGTTGTGGGCTCTATCCCTGGTAAAAATTTAAGGTTCCCCATCCACTCATCCAGGTTCCTCTTGAACAGTGTCATAGAGGTGCTCTGTTTCACATGAATTGGTAGACTGTTCTAAAGATGCGTCAGTCACTGGGAGATAAATCTTTCCCTCCAGCATGTCTTATTTAAGTTGCAGGCTGCTCTTTAAGCCAGGCATAAGTGTCCCCTAGGAAGTTTATACAACACAGAGTATAGTGACTGGGATTTTATTCGGTCTGTGTAAGGCACATTCTGGAGCTCCTTAATCTTCTTTGTTAGAAACCAGTGTGGTCTCTCTAATTGCTGCAAGTGCTTCATACAATACATGCCAAATGGGGCATTATACTCAATTATGGGCTGGATAAGTGCTGAGTATAGAGTGGTTATAACTTCTCTTGCTATCAAGGCAATGCCTTTACTAATCAAATGTGCTACATAGAAAGCCTTCCTTACTACAGTAGACACATGGTGGTTGAAGTTAGGGTTGCAGTCAACTTGTGATCCCAGGTCCCTTACCACTACATGGGCACTTAGGATATTGTATTGGATTTGATAGTGTGAGGGGACATTGTTTGCGTTGAAGGGAATGATGATGCATTTCTTTGCATTCAGTTTGAGACCATGATTAATACACCAGTTGTTGGTCTGCATGAGACCCTCCTGGAGTGTACTGATGTCATTTGGGGATTCAATGATTGCAACTAGTTTGCAGTGATCTGCAAACTTGGTCAGCTACAACTCCTTAGTTTTGGCCTGAATTTCTGACAAGAACATACCAAACAGTAGGGAGCCCAGCACCGACCCCTGTAGCACTTCCTGGTAACAAGTCTGCTGGTTGATGTGGAGTCACTCACTTTGATAGTGTGTGTCCGGTTTGTGAGCCAGTTGGCAATCCATCTTACAACAAAAGGGTTTACATTCGGTTTGGTTGGCAAAGCTTGAATGTGGCATTATGTCAAAAGCTTTTTCCAGGTAGAGGTATGCTTTGTGCACAGATTTACCTGTGTCAATGGCCTTGGTCACATTTTCAAAAAAATCCACCAGAGTTAACAGACATAATCTGCCCATCATAAAGCTGAATTGGGTAGGCTCCCGGGTTTGGAGGTCAACTATGTCTTTATTTATGAGGTCCATAATGATACGTTCCATGGCCTTACAGATGAGGCTGGTCAGGCTTATGGGTCTGCAGTTCCCTGGGTCTGTTGCTAGGCCACCTTTGTGGAGGGGAATAACTGTTGCTGTTCTGCATTTTGCAGGAACAAAGCCTGTGGTTAGGCTATGATTGAAAAGGGTACTTATTGGTGATGCTACTTCATGTTTTAGCCTGTTTAGAAGACAGCCTGGGATGCCATCTGGTCCCACAGAGGCTGTTTTTATGCCTTGGACAAGGTTTTGAGGACCTGCTGTTCAGATATGTAGGGTGGGGGAGTTTGTGGGAAAGGTTGTTATAAGTTAAGAGGGGATAAGGAAGTGACATTTTCACCAAACATATCTGCTAGCAGATTTGCTATCTCTGTGGGGTCAGTGTGTGTGATACCATTGGCTACTAGTTCTGCACATGCTTGGGTCCTAACCTTTAGGTTATGGACGTAGCTGTTAAAGGCCTTATGGTTATATTTGGCTGTACTTACTAAGTTTCTCTCAAAGGAGCCCTTGGAAGATTTGGCAAGTTGTCTTATTTGCCTGTTGAGGCTGAAGAGGGTGTTTTTCCATTGTTGTGGCCTTTCCTTTGTTTTCTTGGACAGCAACTTTTAGCATTTAGTGTAAAGTTTGTTGATGCTGGATGTCCACCATGGCAGCTTGTTTTTACTTGGGGCTCCGGCTTTGATTCTTTCTGGTACGGCTGAGTTTATGCAAGTGATTGTACAGGACTTTGGTGTAAGCTTTGGTGTAGTTACCACTTCCTGCTTGGGGTGGCACTTGGAATGCATTTATGCCTTCACCTAGGAGGGTATAGTTTGCCTTGGTGAAGTCTTTTAGCCTGATTTCAGCCTTTGTGAGATCTGGTGTTAGTGTCAGCTCAAAAGTGACTGATTTATGGTCAGTTTTAACTAATGAGGGTCCTACAGTTTTCGGCAGTGCATCTGTTTGACATGTTGGTGAGGACCAGATCCAAAATATTTGTTCCTCTTGTTGGGGTATGGAAAATTTTTTCCAGGGCATTTGAATTAACAAAGTCACAGAACTTTTGCACTAGTGAGTTAGGGCTAACGTAGGTTTCCCAGTTAATGGTGGGATAATTGAAATCCCACATAACCAGTGTGTTCAGTAAAATTTGGATTGTCTCCAGTTTGGTCAAGTAGGCTTTGTGGATGTTGTGAACCTTTGAGGGGGATTTATAACTGGCAATGACTCGAATGGGGGTCTTACCCACTGTAACCTGGATCTGGAGTAACTCGATGGAGTTGTCCAGTCTAACTAGACTGGAGGTGAATTTATCTCTAATATAGATTGAAACATTGCCTACTATTGTTTTCACTTGTTCATTTTGTGGTGTAAAGGTGTGGAAGACATTGCAGCCTTGCAAGGCTGAGGTATTCTCTGAGGCCTTGAACCAGGTTTCTGTAACTGCACAGACATCTACTGATAGAAGTGCTTCCAGGGAGTGCATTTTTTTGGTTTAAGCTGTTAGCATTGAGCAGCATGACCCTTATTTTGTCGTATAAAGGTGTGGAAGGCATTGTAGCCTTGCAAGGCTGGGGTACTCCCTGAGGCCTTGAACCAAGTTTCTCTAACTGCACAGACATCTACATCTTCTAGTGATAGAAGTGCTTCCAAGGAGTGCAGTTCTTGGTTTAAGCTGTTAGCATTTAGCAGTATGACCCTTATTTTGTTCTGATTGGGTAATTTCACATTAGTAATGTTATTTACGAGACCTTGCCTAAAAAAGACACTATGGGAGAGAAAAGAGCCTTTGCCAGCAGCTGAAAGCCTAGAGGTGCCAGGTGCAAACCATCTCTGACAAAGCAGCAAGGTTTGTTGACTATGGCTTCCCACACTGACAGGAACTGGATCCCCTTTGAATGACACCAGAAACTGAGCCAATTATTGAAATTAATCATTTTTTGTTTATACTGTGGCATCATTCTAGGTGAGGGTAGTATGCTGCTCAAGGCTAGGGGCATACTTGCCTGGGGCACATACTCAGAGAGCTCAACCATGACTGTCTTCATATAGTCCAGTGAGGTATGTCTCAAGTCATTCACACCAACATGAACTATGATAGAATCATAATGGTACTTGTTACTGAGAGACCTGAGTACATGCATTGATCTGATGAATCCTGGCACCAGACAGTTAGCTGACTGTGACTTTCTCCTTGTCCAATCTGGTGAATGGAACATCTGTGTGTCTCACTATTGAGTTTCCAATGACAAGAAAATTTGGTTTTTGAGTATTATGCCTTACTGACTTGGTAGGTGAGTCACTGGTGTTGCTATGTGTCATGGGTGCTGTGGGGACTATGTTGCAGCAGTCTTGTGTTTTGAAGGTCTCTAGTGTTTTGGTAAGTTTTACGATAGAACCTCTGCGTATGTGGATTTACATGTTTGATGCATACTATGTGTATGAGTAGTGGTATATGTATTAGTAGTGGTACTATGAGCATATGTAGTGGTGAGTGAGTTGATAACCTTCTCCATGTTACTGTTTTGAGTGAGAGAGAGCATGGATTCTAGATTCTTGGTGTAAGTACATCTCTCGCACTCTGTGCTAGAGGCTTTTCTGTATACATGAGGCAATTGTTATCCTGCTTCAAGAAACCCAAGTCAAAAAGGTTGGCAAGAGAAACAAGGGTAGTCCAACTGTCCATAATGCTAGATTGGAAACTGTTGTTACTAGGGGTGGCTACTGAGAATCGATCTCGGAGGAGCTCAGTGGATGGATATTTCTGCCTGGATTTTACAGAAAATTTGGTGAATTTAACTGTCTGGCTATGGTGCAAAACTGTGTGGTGCTTTGTGACGTGCAAACAAATAGAAACCTGCTCAAATGCAGAGCCTAAATATCAGAAGCTAAAAACATGAAAAAACTTTAAACAGATTCAAAAGGAGCAATGAGGATGCTTATTCCAAGCCCTAAACCAGCCTCCCTTTATCAGACAGGACCCAATCTGCACAGTTCTCTCACAAAAGTGCAGATACACCCCTTCCAATTCAAAATTGCCTGGAAAACATACTCAGAATAAACAAACCACTACAAATAGTTCCAGAAGCTGAAAGATGGTATTTGGACTATGCTACAGCTACTAGCTACCCTAGTTGTAGCGGGAAACACTACAGAATGTTTAAAAGAACAGACAAACAGCAATGCGACACAAAAAAAAAAAGTTTAAAACAGCAGAAAATCAGCAAGGAAGCTAAGTTCAGTAGGCTAGTGAAGTCTGAAGTTCACTGATAGCTAGACACCTCCTCATAACCACAGAGCTGACATAGCTGATTAAGTCATATAACTGGCAGGCCTTGACCATCAGGCAGCCAGAGACATGGCCTGCACATGACATGATCCACAGAGATGATTGATGTGTGGGTGAGCTGGACTCTAGTCCAGTGTAGCATCTGCCAAATATCGTACCCTATCTGTGACCCCATTCTCTGCATTACTCCTTTTATTTATTGTCCAGTCCTCCCTCTCACTTAGCGCCCATTCTCTGTCTGTCTGTGTGCAATCACTGCTGCCCATATCTTGTGTATTAGTAATGTCTGTACTGCCCTTATCTGTCTGTGTCTGCATTTATGTTTGTTAGTGTGCCCTTACAACTTCACCTTCTCCCTCTATCTCACAACCATCCTTAACTATTGTTTCCAGCCAACCTTCCTCATAAGAATACAGGAACCTTTATCACAAAAATACCATTTTCCACTTATAACACAGTTATTCAAACCATAATTATAGTATTCAGTAACAAAAAACCCAAACCTGTCTAGCCCACTCTCTCAGTCTTCTCCACAAACATAACCAAGATAGTACCCACAAACCACAACAATCTTTTAAGTGTTACCATAGATGACAACCTCAAATTTGATATACATGTTGCATGAACTATCAAAAAAGTCCACATCAAACTAGGCACCTTATACAGGGCCAAAGCATACCTAACCCCCAATGCCAGACTAGCCACTGCTCACACACACCTTCTATCCACCCTTCTGTATGGCTATCTAATATTCACAAATCTTTGAAAATTGGACCTCAACAACCTAGAATCATGTTACAATAAGATTGCTTAATTTGCCACAAATCACCCACACAGATCTCACCACTGTTCAGCTCTTTCGCAATTAAACTGGCTAAAGCTCCTCAACCTTTTATCACTTATTCAACTAACCTTAGCCAACAAAATAATCTACAATCCCAGCAACTGCCCTGTCATCTCCCATTTAGTTTAGCCTAGTACTAATCTTAGATCTCTCAGATCTTCCAACAAATTTTACTAAAGGTATCCAACTCCCACAACTATCACTGTGACTCACTGTATTCACACAGAATAGCCAAACTCTGGAACACACTTCCAGAGACTATATCAAAAAACCCTATACACAATCAGTTCAAATATCTTCTAAAGGAACACTTTATCAGATGTTGGCTGTGCTCCTGCCACTCTCCCAGTTAATTATTTTTCCCACTTCTAATACTTTTGTCACCTGAACCTGTATCTTCATTATCATAATTTGTTTAAGCATATACAAATTCCCCGTACTTGCATTGTGCTATTTGCTTGCTTTGTATTATTGCTTGTTATTATACTATGATTTTATTGTTCTATTGATTATATTGTATTCAGGCTTGTTTGTTGTAGTACACTACTGTGGAGCTTTTCTCCCCAGGTCTCTGCTAAAAATGGGCCCCTGGCCCAGTTAGGCATACCCGGTTAACAAATGTAATAAATAAATAAATGTTCATCCTCATGCTCTCCATCTCTCCCTTTCCTATTTTACCCTTTCTTCTCTATGTATGTGATGAACTGAGCTGGCACATTGTTGTGCAGGCCCTCCTATCCTGTCTGCCAATGCATGTATGGAACACATAAGTGGTGTTGTGTGCATGAGAGTGCAGAGCCACCAGAATGCTCAGGTATGCTTCTGTGCTTTTCCTGCAATATTACTCACACTCCTATCATTACACTTTGCTAGCACAACTTCTTCACTGATCTTACATAAAGCCAGCTGTTCCTGTAACATGACTCCACTAATTTACCACATACTACTTTTATGCCGACCGCCACCGTTACACAAGCCCTGGTTCATATCTAAGCAGATTTTTGTTGCATTTCTGCAAGATTCTTGATATTTAGTCCTGCACAGATGTAAATTGCTTGCCTATGAATACCAGCCTTTATGTGTTCTCATTCTCTTCATGTCCAAAAATTATATAAGCCATGAGAGCATGTTGCAGAAAACGTACTTCCACATTTAGTTTGTTCAAAAATATTATTTTTGTACATAGTATGAATGAGTCTACTGTAGCTTCAAAAGTAAGATGAACGGTCTTGGTGTCCTGAAAAATTATCTTCTTTTGACGGAAAATGTTTTTGTATTTGAGCAAACCCATGTGTGACATTTAACACTACATTTTAGTTACAGCATTGCTGTGTAGATTCAGCACATCAAACGTATCATGTGATGTGGATAAGATTTGTAAATCATGATGAACATTTTTATTCAGTTCTATACTCTGCCAATATTATATATGTATATACTAATAAACCCTGCCACTATACTATGTTAAGCACCTGTAGTGTTTATATATATATATATATATATATATATATATATATATATATATATATATATATATATATAATATATATATCTATATACATATATACATATATATATATATATATATATATATATAGGTTTACTGTTGTAATGTCGCCATACCATTGCACGGCTATGAAGTATTCAAACTACAGATGTTCGAATACTTCATATGTGTGCAGTTTAAATGAGGGAACGTTATATTTGCGAATGGACTGTGCATTCGCAAATATAATGTTCGAAGGGATGTACAGGGATCGTGGTACAGTGCAGTTAGGGAAATACATCCCTTTCCTCACTGTAGTGCGATCACGGAGTTGGAATATATAGTTGGGGGTGTGTGGGGGGGCTTGCTCCTCTGCATTATCTGGATGTTAGGTGTGCTAGCTAGGGAGTAGTGGCAAGAGTGGCATTGCTATTAAGTGCTGAAAATGTCGTGTCCGACATTTTTGGCATTAAAAGCTGATTTTCGACATTAGCACGGTTAGGTTATGTGTACTCTGGGCGAATTAGTTAGCTGTTAAGTACCTTTTTTTTTACTTTCGAGATTTCAATAGTAAACCATATATATATATATATATATATATATATATATATATATATATATATAAGCATATACATAAATAGAAGGAGAAGCAATATGGTATTAAAGGATAAAGCCCAGACTAAAGCCCAGGTGTCCCAGGTTTGATTAATAGCAAAGATATCTGAGATGCTATCAAGGGGAAGATGGCATGCACATTTAGGTGGGGTTAGTGTGCATTTGGACACATATCATGGTTGATCCTTAGTAGGAACTGGGAACATGCAGGGGACATTGGTTGACTTGAAGTTGAGGTGGGGCAATACATCAGCATACCTTATTAGCATATCCAGCTGCAGACATTATGAATGCATACAAGGGGAGGGAAAACTAGGGTATTGAAAAAAAAACATCTTAGTAGTAATATGATGATGCTTTTGTTGCCTTGGTCTCCTCACCAACTTGAATCATGGGGCAAAGTTAGTCCAGGGGCAGAAGGGGAGCCTGGTAGATTTGGTGGATGAGCAGGGAACCTGGGGGGCAATTAATGGTTATCAGGGAAAATCCAAAAAAGAGATGAACACAAATAAAAAAAGAAGTAGAAATGAAAGCTATCTAGCTCTTGAGCTTGTCTTACAGAATAATTTTTTTAAAGTATGACTTGTTTGGTGTATGTTACTTCATAATATCTCTGCTATCTTTCTAACATAATTTCATTATGCAGTTCATAATTGGTACAAGCTAATATGCAGCACTGACAAATGAGTGTTTTAATTTCATGTTATTTTGTTTTTCTTAACCAGGACACAAAACCATTTTTCAGCCATGATGATCCTTGATACAAATACAAGCATAGAAAATACAGGTGGTAAGAGTAGCCTCTCCCTCTATTCTTTAACTTCCATGTATGTCATTTTGTTCTTAGCAGAAGATACTTTAGTCACTGTTCTGGGTGACAGCTGATTGAAGGAAGCCATAATTCAGGTAGGTAATGTGCCAATACCGCTACTCCCCACCATCCATGGGGCCATCAGTCTTCCCTGCATCCTACTTCCCACCCAGTGGCTCACAACTTCCTTGCCACCCAGTGTACAAGCTTGACAGCCTAAACTTCACAGAGACAAGACAATACCACTATCAACCATCCCTCACAGTTTAATTACCCACCTAGTGTGTTGCTACTCCTCCATCACTGCCAGCCTCCCACTAATCTGTGAGCCTAGAGGGAACCCATCATATATATACCAGTGATAGGATGGTTCTAATTAACCTAAACCCTTCACCTGGGTGGGGTATGTGTACACTGCATCATTACAGGGGCCCACTGTGCCTTCTCCTTCTGTAAAGTGCACTCTTTGGTACATGCATATTTAAAGCTACCCTGTGGTTTGGTGTACTGCAAGGTCATGTTCATAGCAGCCTTACCCTACCATGAGTGTCAATGCTGCTTTGTATGGACATGACTACCTGCTTCTCCTACAATAGGCAAATCCATCCTCCTTAGTTGCTTCCTTCAGGTCTCAGGCTGCTAATTTGACCCACATTATCTGGGCCATAGTCAGGGCTTTATTTCTGGCTATCACACAGCTGACAGTATAAATGATCCTATGAGCATTAATACAAGAAATAATGATAGTAAATGAAAATCTGTAAGTGAAACAAATTGATGCTCATTTCTCAAAGATGTGGAGTAGCATGATGGCTGTTAGCTTGCTTATTTTCTAGGTGAGACAGGGAAACATTTAATCTAGACTCATTTAACACTCACTGGGTACTTGTAGTGAGATTTTGCATAATGGTAGGACTAATCTATTATAAAAATAAATATGAATACAGGGCAGGGGAAAAGAGCTGAGATATTATATAGAATGGAATTCTGAGTTTTAGGGCCTTTAGTAGTGAACACCTTGCTGCTACAGCATAGAATGTCCTGTGGAATGGAAAGGAGCATCTAGAAAGTGAAAGAGTGAACCACCCTAGAAGACTAAGAAGACTGCGTATTTACAAAGAAGAGACAATGGCTGATGGTAAGTAATGAGAATACGAGGCAGCAAATAAGAGCGATCTTTAAAAAGTGGGGAACCATCTGACCTTTGACAGGAATGTGTAATGTAAACATTCTTTAGAGGGTGACTGCAGAATAGTTGCATATACTTTATTTTAGAGTGTCTGCAGTCAGTCAATCTTGATGAGGGAAACAGTGGTGAGGATGTGTAGGAGATACTTTAAAATCAGAACAAGAACACCTCAACACAGAAGCATTATTTCTTTAATATTCAGGAGGTTTCTGATAGCACGTTATTTTTTTTTCTAACCAGGAGACTTCTTATGCTGCTGAAGTCTGCCAAAGCGAAGCATGTTTGTTTTTTCTTCCTCCATGTGGATTGAAATTTGGAGATTGGGACTGAGACAGAGACTAAAGAACTTGAACAGTAGGACTATTTCTACCCCATCACACACACACACACACACACACACACACACGCATGCACGCACGCACGCACGCACGCACACACACACACACACACAATCACAGAGGAAGCTACCTATAAGACAGGAAGGAAAAAGATGAAAAGTGGTTCTGGTAAATCCACCACACATCCAGGACCCCTGTGCATATCTAACATTTAAACTATAGGAGGAACCAGTAAATAAACATAATCAGAGATGCAAGGAAAATAGCTGACCCCACTGTGAAACTATCCAGCTGGCTTCACTTCTTTCTTACAAAAACAAGCCAATTAAATAAAATCTGACATTCAGAAACTATTAAAAGCAGTTCAAAACTTCAAATGCCACTACTGTGTTTTAAAATAATAAAAATAAAAATCAACCAGACTTAGTCATTTAAAGAACTCAGCTTTATTCTTGTATGGTAAGTGCTTTCTTCCACTAACTGGACTTCATCATGACCTAATTAGTGAAGTTCTGAACTGCTTTTAGCTGTTTATGAATACTAAATCCACTGTCTGTGTAATTTCTCTGTAACCATCTACCTCATGAAAGAAAAAATGTATTTCCTTAAATTCATTGGCTACTGTATGCTATAAAATGTGTTCTAAATGTATTCATATAATTATGTTTTCACGTAAACTGAATTAAATATCGTTTTGTGTTGTTTTCAAATTTACATGCCTAATAAGTGGAGCTTTTCTCCCCTAGCTTCCAGTGAAAATGGGATAAACCTCAGCTGGAACTTCACAGTAACAATGATAAATAAATAAATAAATAAATGAATAAGTCTAAGTGGGATGTGAGGAGGATGGAAGTGACGAGTCCAAGGAGATTTATTTAATTGTATGTGTTAACTTGGATAAAGCGTGATCCACATGGATCTTTTCCAGAAACAGTTGAGAAAAATGGACTAGTTACATGACTTGCACAGCATAATGCAGTAGGCAGATGGAAGTTGGGGTGAATGAAACTTTGAACAACAGTACTATAGGATATGTCTTGCATCATGCTGAGGGTAGACAGAGAGTGAGAGCAGAAAATGACTATGAGCCAAAAACTGAAGGTGTTGATAGAAGAGAAATTTGTGCATTGCAATTATTCTGGCAGCTTTATAAGCATCAT
Source organism: Protopterus annectens (assembly GCF_019279795.1). NCBI lineage: Eukaryota > Metazoa > Chordata > Ceratodontiformes > Protopteridae > Protopterus > Protopterus annectens. The sequence goes on from NC_056745.1 coordinate 885,685,256, forward strand.
TAAAGCTGACATCATTAAAATATTATATGTAGATTTATCTGAATGATAGGAGATAAATTCTTATACTGTTTTTAGGACCTTGGGAAACACATCATCAGACCTGAGTTTTCAGATGGAAATTTTACTCAGGTGAGGCTTGATGTCTGAGTGTGACACAGAATAAAGACTAATAAAATGGTATAACTGGCCAAAGGCTTTCGGTGGTGAAGCAAGCTATTAGGGGTAGTGATGAAAGATGAAAACATTGGATGGCAAAAGGTTACTTGCTTGGGGGAATAGAGTTAAGTGAACTCAAGGTGATATACATTATTTGTTTTGCTCTTCCAGCAATGTAATTCAAATCACACCAAAACACAGCACGGTTACCTACCAGAGAAGTCTTTCTGCTCCTGAAAAAGTAGTTTTGATAGATTCAGCATTTTCTTTTCATTTTTAAAGGCAGGAAAATGTTGACTATTTACCTATGTTCACAGATTCATTTATATACACTGGGCTATATCAATATGTGTGGTAGTTTCTTAAGCTAGTGTTATGTAAGTAAAAGTGTTTCCTTTTATTCTTTTATTGTAAAGGTTGCAAAGAAATAAGCAACTAGATGAAGTGAACTGAATGGCTCAGAGGTGAACATAAGCTAAATGATAACACAGAAAAAAAGTTAAATTTTCAGAGGGTACTGAAGCCACCTTAGTACTATGATATGGGTATTAGACCCTGTCAGTGTAAATGGTATTAAAGTGAAAAGGATGAATTAAATGAGTAATAATCTGGAAATTAGACTCAAAATACAGTGTTAATTGGACTTCCAAGATGGCTGAACACTGATCAACAGCTTAACTTTAGCTCTCCCAGTGTGAAAACAGAAACTGCAAAACAACAGCCAGTGGCATTGTCAGCCTGATTAAATTAAGTTACTGGTTAATAAACACATTGTCTGGATGTCAGCAAAGAAGTAATTTAGTGAACTTGAAAGAAAATCAACCAGAAAATGTGAAGGGAAAACATTGTCTGGGAAGAATCTTGCAGCTATTCGGCATAAAGCAGTTTAACCTCCAAATGTAGAGGGAAAAATAAGTCAAATGTGCTCAGAGCTGATTAAAATGAATAAAAGATTGAAAGAGTATATCAAGTCAAATAAAATGCTGGAAAGAATAGAAGAGGCTTTAAACAATTATTCAGAGGAACTGATAAAACCTCAAAAATCAGACACTGAAATGAAAAAAAGGTTTGTCTGAGTATAAGACTGCTCAAGAAGAGCTGTTTCAAAAAAATAGTAGAGCTAGAGAACAGAGTACACAGAGAAAACCTGAGATTTTCTGCTGTACCAGGGAATAGGAAAGAACAGGCTGTGTTAATTTTATGAAAGTACAAATAAGTAACTAGACTGGTATTCTATAGCAGGATTTGTTAACTGAAAGGGCACATTGTGTGTATGCCCCAAATATGGCCATGAGAAACCATCCAAGACATGTATTAGTAAACATGCAATCCTACCAACAGAAAGAGTTGATCCTGGCAAAACTTTGTCAAAAGGGTGACGTATTAAAAACTGGTAACAGTTGAGTGTTTGTGGAAAATGATTATTCACTGTACACCAGGCAGAAGGGAATCAGATTTATCCCAGCAATCAGGGAATGTCAACAGTCAGGTTTGAGATTCAAGGTGCTGTATTCAGCAGTCTTCATGATATTTTTCTCTGGTGGATCAAAGTTATTTTTTTATGTAGAACAGACCGAGAGAGAAATAAAAGTTTGCCCAGCAGGGAGTGAGCCATGAAACAGAAGATGATTCTGCTTCTCATTCTTCTTATGGTAAGGCTCATATAGAGACTTTGCCAGTGAAAAATTTTCCAATGTTCCAAAGGAAAATACTTGAGAGACTGAAAAAGGCATAGGAGTTGACTAGAAGAATTGGAAGTACCTTGAACATGACCCAGAGTCTGGGGTTTGGAGATGGATAAGAACAGGAAGAAGACCAGCAACACTAAAATTAGTGAGTAAATCAAGACTATAAAGCATCAATTACATTTGTGAAATATGGCTTTACAAGAAAAGTGTCTGAGAAAGATTGGACTTTTGTTGAATTTGTTAAACTTGGTGAACAGGAGTATGCCTCACTTCATGTCATTATTGTTTGGAAGGACACTAAAAGGAAAAAGAGGAGAGGGAAGGATGGGAAAGGTAACTAAAAAAAACAATTTTTGTTTTTAATATTTTTTGCATAAAGTATTTTATGATATAAATTGCATGTCATATAGTAAAGTATTTTAATGATTGTTATATGTGATAAAGAGACAAATGAAAAGAGGTGTTTTTTTCTTTCTCTCTTTTTTAGTTTTAAGAAATATAACCATTACAAAAAAAAGACAAGAAATGCTGGACAAAAGCATTTTTCAGTCAATAGGTTTTAATTATGAACTGTTGAAGTTGTGGTGGGATGTAAATGTGCACTGGTTATAATATATGTAGAACTGAAACACTTATATTTTCTTTTGCACAGATGAATGCCTGGATTATTGCCCTGGGCTTAATCTAATGACAAGTTTTTTGGAAATGCAAGTGCATTTAAAAAAATGATAGACTGCAATATAATAAATAATTTTCTTTAAGCAATAAATGTTCACTGCCAGTTGATAAATCTGGAGCTGAGGGCAGCTCTACATTTTGATCTTATGTTTCCATGGAAACAAGCTGACTAAAGGCTAAGGCAATACATCGAGATATCTCACATTGTTTACTGAGAGAAACATAAAATTAAAAGGTACAAGGGCAAGCAGTTCAGAAAAAATAAAGTTTGAAATTATTGGAAGTGCATAACAGATGACAGCTTTACTGGAAACTAAATACTTTAATGCATTTACTAGAACAGTGTATAGTTTTGTTTCATTTAAATATAGCCAGTGCTACTCAAGATAAAAAAAAATAATGTTTTCTGAAAACATACAAGTTGTTTTTCACATATGGGAGGGGAATAAATGTAAGAGAAGAACAGATAGCAATTAGTGTAAGTAAAAGCACCAGCCATACCATGAGTCTTAGCATAGATAACCTTAATTTTAATTTAGGTTTTGCCTGTGGGTAGCTTTCAATTTGGGAGATTTGTTCCTATCAGGAGAGTTAAACTTCATTATTTGAAAATGTACATAGATTTGAGTGTTTGCTTTATGAGATTATGGGGGTTTCTGGGGATGTGTTTTTTTTTATTTACTAATTTTTTTTGAGGGTGTTCTTTAAAACCAAACATGACATCAGTTCAAATGGTGATGACAAAAACAACTGTATAAAAGATCAACCTGCAAAACATTAGTGGGTGAATGTAACTCAAAATCTAGAAATAGACATTTTTAAAAGGTGTCATATATAGTAAGACGGAATAATAACTTCTTATCATAATGACTAACCAAAACATATTATTCTGGAACATAAATTGCCTCACAGGTACAGACAAAAAAAGACTATTGAAATATATTAAGAAAATAGTGTGCAAATATCTATGCTACAGGAGACATGCTTTTAAAGAAATAACAATGTGAATTTGATAAAGAAATTATTGCAGGAGGGAATATTCAGCATTGTGTCAAGGACAAATTGTTAAATGAGCTCTATTGTGATAGAAGAGCAAAAAAAAACGATAGTAATAGTAGATTCATGGTAGTAAGGGGCTACCGGCTAGGGAGAAGGATTATGTTTACATGTATTTATATTCCACCTAGCACTGCTATTACATAGCTTAAGAAAATTTTGGGAGAAATAATCAGCTTTGGGCAGGGAACATTACTTATAGGTTGGGACGGGAACTTGATTTGCAACAGTGAAGATGTAACTGGGGGACCTAGATGGGGAACTGTAACAAAAGGTGGTAGATTTCTGAAGAAATTTATGAAAATATTTGATATGGAAGATGTGATCTCAGAGGTAGAAGGTTGGAGAGAATTTACATACTATTTCCCAAGGTACAATAACTGGGTTGACTAGATGGAAATTATATTTCACAGGAATATGTGCATTTAATTGAAAACTTTGACACACAAGTCGAATAACTATTTCAGATCATGTGCCATTAAGATAAGATAAAAATGCAGCGTAATGAAGTTGAAATGAAACATTGGTGCTTCCCCACCTACCTGTTAGAAACAGAAGAATTTTTGGGAAGGATAGGGGGAATTATTCAAGAGGTATTAGGGAAGATAGAATTTTTTTCAGAAGTTAGTGAGTGGGATGAAACAAAAGTGAAGTTTAAAAACAGGGAAGAAATGAAAGAAAAAAGAGATATGGTTAGGAAGCAACAGGAATTATTTAGAGGGGCTTAGAAATGTTAAAGTATTCCAGAAAAAGGGAGATCTCACAGAATAAGAAGAGGTGCAAATGCAGAATGCTAAAAAGAAAATAAGGGAATATCTGCATGATATACATGAATTTAGAAGGATTGCCATTAGCCAACTGCTTTTTGATAATAACTTCAGAACACAAAAGCTTTTAGAACAATGACTTAGACAACATAAAGTAGAAAGGTTTAATGCTAAATACAGGGAGCCTATAACAGGAAAAATAACCAGAAATTCTGTCGAGATATTAGAGGCATTTCAAAATTTTATTCTGTACTTCTGAAATTTTATGAAAATTTGTATAAAGCAGAGGAATATGGAACTCAAGAAAAAGCACAGATGGAAATATTTACGGAAGACTTAGTTATGCCAAGGCTAGAGGCAGATGATTAAGATAGAAGGAGATGAGATAAAAATGGCTATATATAATCAAACTGTTGGAAAGTCTACAGGAATAGATGGTATTACTGTGGACATTTGAAAGCTAGGAGGGAAGAAAGTGATAAAGATCTGTAAGATTTTGTTTAACAGTATTTTTAAAAGGAGGGGAAGTACCAGTGTCCTGGAAGAAAGCTGTGGTGGCTGTAATACCTAATAACGGTAAAGACAAATGAGACACAGCTTCATAGAGGCCTGTTTCAATTTTAAATCATGATTATAGTGTTTGTGTCTATAATAACTAAAACATGGTAAAGGTGTTGCCAAAACTGATAGCTATGGATCACTGTGGGTTTGTGGAGGGGAGGCAAACATATGACAACATTAATAAAACATTGATGATCCAGAGGGAAGCTGAATGTAAGAAAATACCACTGTTGTTTTTGGGTCTTGATGCAGAGAAAGCATTCAACAGAGTTAGCTGAGATTTTATGAATAGGGGAATGGAAGCATTTGCATTCCCTGTTAAAATAATAAGGTTAATTAGGAGGATGTATGGAGAATCAGAGGCATAAATTACAGTGGGAGGACTCCTCACTGATAAGCTGTGTCTGAACAGAGGAACTAGGCAGGGGTGTCCTCTTTCACTTTCGTTATTTGCGTTGTATTTAGAGGCACTGACAAGGAAAATAAGGGACTCAGAAATTCAAGGATATAATTAGTATGGTAGTCAGAAAAAGTTGGCTTTATTTGTAGACAATATTATTTTGTACCTGATTAAATCAGAAAAGGACATGTTAGTGTTTTGGAACATTATGAGACAGCTTCAAGTCTTTTCGGGATATAAAATTAATGAAGACAAAACAAAGGCTATGGGGACATGATAAAATGAACTATTTAGGAGCATGGGTTAAAACGGATTCTGTTATGGCAGCTAAGGATATGTGGGAACAGACTAAATGAAAGATAATACTAAAACTAAGAAACTGGAAACTCTTGTTTATGGATATAGATAGCAAGATACAAGTAGTGAAAATGTTTTAGTCCCTTTAGGTTTATATACAGGTCAGGTGTATTTTTTATCAGCCAGAGGGGAAGTTGTGGACAGCAATTAATGGAGTTGAAGGATTTTATCTAGGAGGGAATGAGGACAATGGTCAAGTGGGATAAGTTAATTCTTCCAATAATAAAGTTGGTTTAGGATTACCTGATTTGAAGAGATATTTTAGAGCTACACAGTTAATGCTCATAAAAATAACACAAGCAGAAAGCTATAATTCAAAGTGCAAAGGGTTGATAATGAAGCAGGATGGGAAATTCAAGAAATAAGGAGGGACTGGGATTTTGGATGCAGATCCTTAAGGAGAATAACAACACCCATACAGAATATTAGGGTCCAAATAGAGAGATGAAAAGTCAGCAAGCAAAGGAGAGTAGTAGTGCTGAGACTGAATTCATCCTCAAGTCTTGGTGAGTACCTTCACGTGGTGGACCATGTTATCTACAAAATCTCACCAAGGCAACACTGATATATAGACTGTATTTATATAACATATATCATGGACTGAAGTAGGTAAAAAAATTAAAAGAGATAGCTGGGTGCGCAAGAACCAAGATAAAAAAGTGTCCAATCCTGGTAGGCACACTGGTGCCAGGACTGGAAAAAAGATATTTGAAGAGGAATACAGGCAAAGGAATCCGGACATGGAAAACTTTACAATACAACAAATAAGAAGGCAAAGAGGAAAAGTAGAAAAGGAGATTAGTAATGGAGAAGGTAAAGAAATAGAAATTGAGGTAATATGGAGTATCTGCGAAGTGAAGGATTCAATGTAGAAAATCTAATTCAGAAAACACCACAACGGGATAGATTAATGGATATCCAAATTGAGGGGAAACCAGAGAAAGTAACAGTCAACTGCCTGTCAGGTGCCAGGATCTTCCACATAATGCACACACTCAGGTCCCTTAACAACAGGTACAAATATGACTCTGTCATTGTACATGTGTATGTGAATGACCTGAGATGTACCTCCGATTATGTAGCCCAGGCAGGTATGACTCTAGCCCTGAGCAGCATCCTACCATCATTCAGAATGATACCACAGTACAAGCAGAAAATGGTTGAGTTCAACAATTAGCTAAGTTTCTGGTGTCATTCCAAGGGGATCCAGTATCTGTCTGCGTGGGATGACATGATTGACAGATCTCAATGCTTTGTCAGAGATGGCCTGCATCTGTCACCCTTGGGCTTCCAGAGACTGGCCAAGGCTCTTGCCACCCCTAGAGTGCCATTTTTAGGCTGAGTTATAAAGACAAATTACCACTGTAACAGCTACAAACAAATGCAATCTGAGGGTCATGCTGCTCAATGCTGGAAGTCTAAATCTCAAAATGAACTCGCTCAAAGCACTCCTTAAAATGGAGAACATCTACATTTGTGCTGTAACAGAGACCTGGTTCAAAGCAGCAAAAAGCAACCCTGTACTACCAGGCTATAACTCATTCCACACCTTTTGGCCCCAGAACATGGACCAAAGCTCCAAAGGTGGTGTTCTTTCCATATTCATAAAGGATGCTCACACCTCCAGACTGGTAGCCCAACATAAAGCATTAGAGATACTTCATGTGCAGCTAACATTGGGTAAGACAGTGATTCAGGTCGTAGCCTGCTATAGATCCCCAGCCATGTCCCAAGATTCACACTCCACGCTCCTTAGCACCCTGGAGAATATTAGGGTTCAACCTAACACTGTCATACTGGGCAACTTCAACTACCCCTCCATTAACTGGGAAAACTACTCATGTACCAGTACACTTGCCCAAAGTTTCCTGGAATTCACTAATTCCAATGCCCTGGACAAGCTCATTCTTACCCCCACTAGAGGTAGCAACATCCTTGAACTGGTCTACTAACATGGGCGACCATTGCTCTACACCATAGTCAACTTCTTCCTGGTTAGATCTGACCACAAACTAATCAACTTGGAAATCCACATCCCTCCCACCCTCCCACAAAGGTAACCACCATGAAAAACTTCTCCAAAGCTAAATTTTGGCTCCTAAAAACAGAGGTGGCTAACTTCACAGCACCCATTCAAATGGAGAATAGTTGCATGACCGCCAAATCATACACCAATGCACTGAACGGACATGTGCACAAATGCATGGATCTCACCATACCCAATAGATCCAAGACGCTCTCCTCCAAAAAAAGGAAGCCATTCTGGTGGTCCCCTGCCATAAACAAACTCTACAACAGAAGGAGGAAACTGATGCAGAATAAGGTGAAGTTCCAAGACTGGAAAAACTCCCTTATCAGCCTCAACAAAAAGTTGAGATCCCTCATCAAATCCTCTAAAGCTAGCTATGAAAACAGAATTGCAGCAGATAGTAAAGACAACCACAAGGCCTTCTATAGTTATGTAAAGAATCTTCATGGCAGTACTCAGATTTGCTCTGAGCTACTGCACAATTGTACCTCCTATACTGAGCCAACAGATATTGCCAATATATTGGTCAACAGATTCAGTGTCAACTTTACCCCTCTCACCCCAAAGGACCAATCACAATAGCAGTAGATTGCCAGGCACCCAGTATTACTGCTGCACAGGTTAAAACAACACTGTCCAAGGCCAAGAATACAGCTTCTATGGGACCTGACAATATCCCTGGCTGTGTTCGACATGACCTACAGAGTGAACTGGCACCACACCTGTGTGCCCTTTTCAATCACAGCCTCACCTTAGGCTTTGTCCCTACCAAATGGTGCACTGCTACAGTCATCCCTCTCCAGATGAGCACTACAGACTCTGGTAACTATCACCCCATTAGTCTGATGAGTCTGATATGCAAAGCTATGGAACGCATCTTCATGGACCTAATAAACAAGGATATAGGGAATCTCCAAACTCTGAATCTCACACAGTTTGGTTTTGTGAAGGGTAGATCTTGCCTGCTGAAACTGGTCGACTACTTTGAGTCAGTCACCAAAGCTGTGGATGAAGGCAAACTGGTTCATACAGCCTACATTGATCTGGCCAAGCCCTTTGATACCATTCCTCACTCAGGAATCATAGAAAAATTCACTAAGCTAGGCATCAACCCCTATATCACTAGGTGGGTTGTAAACTGGCTCACAGATAAAACCCACAGTGTGCAAGTAGCTGACTCCAAATCAGACTGCTGACCAGTCACGAGTGGTGTCCCACAGGGTTCGGTCCTGGGTCCTCTCCTGTTTGGTATCAACTTCTCTGAAGTCCAGCCCAACACGAAGGGACTCTGACAAAGTCCACAGACAATTGCAAGTTGGGAGCTATTATTAACTCCCCAAGTGATGTTGACATCCTGCAGAAAGACCTCACTGAGACCAACAAGTGGTGTCAGAACCATGGCCTTAAGCTCAATGCCTAAAAAATGTGTCGTCATCCCCTTTGGGAAAAACTTGGTTCCCGCAAATTACCACATTGATGGTAGTCCACTAAACACAGAAGGCATTTTAAGAGATCTGGGAACACAGGTTGACAGCAATCTTTCTTTTGACCACCACATTGCCACTGTGGTCAGAAAGTCCTTCTATGTGGCACATCTCATTACTAAGGGTTTTGCATCCAGGTCATCATCTCTCTCTACTCTTCCCTCATTAGGCCAATAATTGAGTACATGCCCCATTTGGCATGTACATCACTAGACACCTGCAACAACTGGAGAGGCCACAAAAGTACCTCACAAAGATGATCCTAGGCCTTAAATACTTGTCCTATATAGACAGACTAAAAAAAACTGCAACTATTCTCTGTCTCATATCACCTACTTAGAGGCAATCTCTGCTTAACTTACAAAGCCATGTCTAAACCAGCTCTGTTAGAAATGCTACATCTAAAGAAATCCCAATACCTCCACACCACATGCTCCAGGGACCTCAACCTCATTACCACAATCAACAGAACATGCTGGAGGGACAGGTTCATAACCAGAGACTGCCCATGCTATTGCATAGACTTCCCATACATGTCAAACAGAGCACCTCACTGGCCATCTTCAAGAGAAATCTTGATGAGTGGATGTGAAATAGAAGATTCTCCCTGGGGATCACTCCAGTGGCTCTACTCGACAGAGGCACTGGGAACTAAGATCGGGTGGCATGATGCCAGGGTAATCCCATGGGCTAGGCTTGTAAAGGCTTCAGGGCCATTATCCTAGTACACACTTATGAACCTATGAACCTAATCCAAAGAAAAGCTCGTGCTAAGCCAAATCCCAGCTCTCGTCAAACAAATCAAGTAACAAGAAAAAACGTCGCTGGGAACTGCTGCTGTGTAAATCAAAATAAAATTTATTAAGACACAAGTAAAAACAGAGTAAGCGCTTTCGGGCCAAAACCCTTCATCAGACAAAGTACTCAGTCTGAGTACTTTGTCTGATGAAGGGTTTTGGCCCGAAAGCACTTACTCTGTTTTTACTTGTGTCTTAATAAATTTTATTTTGATTTACACAGCAGCAGTTCCCAGCGACGTTTTTCTTGTTACTTGAACCTATGAACCTATGAACAGGAAGCAATTAGTCAGGCAGCATATGAAGATAATTTGGAGCCTTCCACAGGAAACCATTATATATGTTCACTTGAAGCTAGACAGCAAGGGGAGGAACAGGAAACTGTGGAAACTCTGATGCAGTCAGTGTTGAGGAATGATAGGCCAGTGGGTTCCCATATACAAATGCAATGAATGACACAAGATGAAACTGAAGAGAATGTGCCACAGGAAGATGCTATAGACCCTTCTATAGAATGCCTGCAGGAAATGGAAAACAAGGGATGTGCCCTCAATTTGGAAGAAAATGAACTAAAAGAAGAGTTGCTTGATTTAATAGACATAGACAGATATATCAAGATCAATGAAAGAAATATACTGCAGAAGGTTAATAAAACCCAAAACGTCAGAAGTATGATAAAATAAATGAACACAGTAATTAGGACTGTTCATAGAGATCCATGCGATATAACAGAAGTAAACAGAATATATTACTGTGCAGCTAAATTAATAAGTGAAAAAGTTCTACCACAAGAACACAGGGTAGCGAGGGAAAGGAAGGGGAGAAATCAAATACCGTCATGGAAATATCGAATAGAGAAAACTATAAAGCAATTAAGACAAGAAGTGTCACTGTTAGAAGACTACAGAAGAAGGAACAGATAAAAAAAAATACTAAGAAAGATAGACGTGATAAAACCAATGCGCAGTATTAGAGCAGACCAGGATCTATCATGCACTATTGCAAATAACAAACTAAAAATTTTGGCACAGGCAGAAAAACTTAGAAGATACGAAGATAAATATAAAGGAAAAGTACAAAATAAGCAATTTTTTTGATGACCAAAAAGGTTTTATAGAGAATTTGGAAACAAGGTAAAAGGAATTGGAAAGACCACCAAAAAAAAAAAGAAATAGATACATTTTGGATAAGTATCTATAAAGATCCTGTGGAACATAAAAAAGATGCTAAATGGACAGAAGAAGTAAAAGAAGGAACAAGAAGTTTAAAGGTACAGGATATGAAATGGGATGAAGTAACAGCTAGAGAGATTGAAATAAAGTTAAGAAAAGCCTCTAATTGGAAAAACCCAGGCCAGATGCAATACCTAACTTTGGTTAAAATTATTAACATCTGTAATTGAAGATTTAGCCATGAATAAGAACTAATTATTTGCGCACCCCGAACAGACACCAACCTGGCTAACAACAGGAAAAATAATGCTCCTACTTAAGAGTGAACCTGCAAGATACCCTAAAAATTATAGACCAATAACTTGCCTTCAGATGACGTATAACATATACACTGGAATTGATGCCGACAGAGTCTATAGTAATTTAGAAGAAAACTCAATTATCGCAATAGAACAAAAGGGCAATAAAAGAAAGTAATATGGAACAAAAGATTATTTGCTCTTTAATAAAGTCATAGTGGAGAACTGTAAAAAGGGGAAGATTTAAGTATGGCATGGATTGACTACAAAAAAGCATTTGATAATATCCCATATTCGTGGATAAAAGAGTGCTTAAAAATGTATAAGATACACCCCACACTGACTGACTACATTACAGTGACCATGAAACAGTGGCAGACCACTTTGCAATTAAGCCATGATAAAGGACAAATTATTATCCCAGGGATAAAAATTCAAAGGGGGATATTCCAGGGTGACTATCTGTCACCACTGCTATTCTGCCTTGCCCTTAACCCATTATGCTGTCTACTTAACAGCTTAGGCTATTGTATAATTTAGCTCCTAGAAAACAACAAAGTAAAAAGACGTCTCATCTTCTCTTTGTTGGTCATTTGAAACTGCATAGCTCATCAGATGAGGAACTGAAAGTACAACTGCAAGTTGTCAAAACTTTTTCAGATGATATAAGAATGTCATTTGATCTTGATAAATGTGCAAAAGCAACCTTTAAAGCAGGAAAAATGCAGCACCAAGAAAACATAATTTTGGGACAAAAATGTGATATAAAAGAATGTGAGCAAGATGGAGTGTATAAATATTTGGGAATTAGTGAAGGATCAACAATAAAACATGAACAAATGCAAATAAAATGTAGTAGTGGGATACTTTAGAAGACTTAAATTAATTCTAAAAACAGCATTGGCATCTAGAAACAAAATCCAGGCTATAATCCAATTTGCTCTTCCTGTCCTAACTTACAGTTTTGGAGTGACTATGGAGTGACTGACTAGCCCCAAAATGTGTTGGATATATAGACAGGAAAACAAGAAGGATGCTTCATGCTCACCAAATCATTTATAAAAATCAGTGCATATCAGGATTATATATTCCCTGTTCTGAAGGAGGGATGTGCCTCCTTGAAATTGATTAGATGTATAGCTCAGCAATCGTTAGACTCCACACAAATCTACTGACCTCACAAGACCCAAACATAGTGAAAGTTTTGAAACATGAGGAGAATAAATCTAAGATGACTTCTCTGCTTAATCTAGCAGAAGCATATCGGCATCAAGCAGGAATGGAAATCAAACCAGAAGTAGATAAAAATCAGGCAGCAACTGAATGTGCCAAAAAAACAAAAGAAAGAATATAAGGTGAAGGACCAGATGAGAAGGCAAGAAATGTGGACAATGTACAATTATAGCTGCAAATATAGAAAACATCTAGGAGACCCTCATGTTGATCAGAAACGAATGCAGGAATGGTTAAGGATAGGCAAATTCAAACCAAAAGACGAAAGGTTAATATCGGCGGCACAAGACAGTGGGCTACGTACATGTTGGTTTACAAAGTCCATTGAGCATGCGGGAGAAACAGAAAAATGCAGGTTTTGTAAAACAGAATTGGAAACAGTTGCACACCTCGTTGCTGGTTGCAATATAATGGCAGAAGGACTGTATACTGAAAGGCATAATAGTGTGGCAAGACTGTTGCACTGGGGATTGTGCAAACATTATGATAATGAAGTGGCTAAAAAACAATGGAAACATGAGCCACAAAGCATCATAGAAAATTATGAAGTCTACATCACATGGGATCATCTATTATCAACAGTTCAAAAGATAGATGCTAGAAAATTGGATACAGTCTTCCAAGAAAAGAAGACAAAATTAGCATTGATCATTGAAATTGCCACACCCAGTGACTACAGTGTCCTGCATACAGAGAGACACAAAGTTCTAAAATATCAGGATCTAGAAGCAGAAATGAAAGCAATGTGGAAGAAAGACACCCAAATAGTTCCAATAATAAGTAAACCAGTCAAAAAGGCAGAAGAAGCACGAGCTGAGCACAACCTTAGTGTATAATAAATTTAATATCCGCTTTCGTTAAAACAAACTTCATCAGAAAACAATGCATGTGAACAGACACATCATTTAAATATACTAATCAATTAATACGTCATATAATTAATTACACAAGTAATCAAAATTTAAAAAAGAAATATCGATTAATCAAAAATAAGATAAAAGCATAAAAATGTATTTATAACAATAACTCTAATAAACTACTTCTGTCTAAATGTTTAGAAATAGTGAGTTTACGATATTTTAAAAAACATTTCAGACTGATTGATTCGTTTAGCCCTGGTGGATTGTCAGAATGTAATCTGATCTGCCATAAAGCTTCTCGTTGCTCTACAAAATTCTTAAAGTCTCCAGCTCTTCCATCATGTTTGCATATTTCCAAAACAGTAAACAGAAATTTTTTAAAATTTACACAAGAGATTGAATGTTTGTATAAAGCGTTGTTGTGATTTTTTGTCTTGATAGCATATAAATGCTCCTTAATACGTTTCCCCAAGCTTCTAGTGGTCATACCCACATAGAAAGCTGGGCAAACAGAGCATAATGCAATATATACAAGCCCACTACTGGTACAATTTACATAACCTGGCACCTCTAAAATTCTATCTGAAGTGACAATGTTGATAAAGGGACCTTCAAAAATAAAACGACGTACTGTACAGTTTTCGCATCTAAACATACCTTTTTTGTTACTAAAAGTAGATAGTGTGTTACCAGTACTAGCTCTCTCTAAAATCATTTTCAATGTATTATTTTTACGGAACACAAAGTTGGGTTTAGAACCAACAACTTTAATAATGTCTTGATTTCCTTGAATGACTTTCCAATTCTCTTCTAAAATCTTTCTAATCTGAAAACAGTCTGAACTCATTTCAAAGGAACAATAATGTTCAACATTAACTGAGTTACTGAACTGGGTGTTTACTTCATTGTCTTTTTTGTGAGTTTTAGTAAAACCTTTTATCAGTATCGGTGGAAAGAATGAAACCCGCTTATTAAAAATCTCAGTACCTATATCCATTAAGAAGTTTTCTTCATACCCCCTAAGACTGAATAAATACACTATGTAATGAAATTCATGTATAACGTCTATCTCCCTAGTGGTCATACGGCTAGCTCTTATAAACTGCCCCCTAGGGATGTTTTTGATAATATATTTCGGATGACCACTAGAAAAGTGTAGATATCCATTAGTAAAAGTTATTTTCCTGTGTATTTTACTTTGAAAACAGTTATCAGTAAAATCCCACCAAAGGTGCACGTCCAAATAGTTGACGGCTAGTCCTACATCACCCAGAGTGAATTGGAGAAAACCCGACAAAAGGTTAATTTTATGTACCATGTTATCCACAGTCTTCTTGTTTCCCTCAATAACAAAAATTAAATCATCAATATATCTACCGTAAAAAATAATATTAAAATCAGTCTGTAATGTGGGTAAAAGTTCTTCCTCCCACCAAGCCATAACTGTATTGGCATAGGCTGGAGCCGCTGGGGAACCCATAGCAACCCCACGTTTCTGTCTGTAGTATGTATTCCTAAATAAGAAAAAATTATTTTCCAAAATGATGTCCAAAAATCTACAAACTAAAGAAATCTGAGAATTGTTAAAGAGTTTTCTTTTCACCAAAAAACTTTGTACCGCTTCTACTCCCTCACTATGGGGGATGCAAGTGTATAAAGAATAGACATCTAAAGTAAAAACAATGTGTTTTACAGGATCGAAAATCTTTTTTTCTTGAAACGTTTTTACTTTGTCTAAGAAATGCCAAGAATCTTTAATATAAGACAGTTGGTTTTCCAATAAAGGACCTAACAAAGCGTCAATTATTAAAGAAATACCCTCAGTAACTGAGTGAGGAGATGAAACAATTGGACGTAATGGTGGATTTATAACATCTTTGTGGGTTTTAGGAATCCCAAAAATGACACCAATCTTTGGATTGTCAACCACACAAAAGTTGTAAAGACTAAAACTGATTTCACCACACATTAAGGCATCATACACATAAGAATGCACATCATTAAAGCGTTTCATAATGTCAAACAACGCGACAATTTCATACTCACTAGTGTTCCCTAAAATTTCTAACATTTTCTGATAATAATGGTCGTGCTTCATTACTACAATATTCGAACCCTTATCACTTTTCATAAATCTGAATGTTGCAGTTAACTCTTTTAAATGTTTTAATGCTTTTCTTTCTGAGTAATCTAAATTATCGTGATAGGTATGTTTAGATGCGAAAACTGTACAGTATGTCGTTTTATTTTTGAAGGTCCCTTTATCAACTTTGTCACTTCAGATAGAATTTTAGAGGTGCCAGGTTATGTAAATTGTACCAGTAGTGGGCTTGTATATATTGCATTATGCTCTGTTTGCCCAGCTTTCTATGTGGGTATGACCACTAGAAGCTTGGGGAAACATATTAAGGAGCATTTATATGCTATCAAGACAAAAAATCACAACAACGCTTTATACAAACATTCAATCTCTTGTGTAAATTTTAAAAAATTTCTGTTTACTGTTTTGGAAATATGCAAACATGATGGAAGAGCTGGAGACTTTAAGAATTTTGTAGAGCAACGAGAAGCTTTATGGCAGATCAGATTACATTCTGACAATCCACCAGGGCTAAACGAATCAATCAGTCTGAAATGTTTTTTAAAATATCGTAAACTCACTATTTCTAAACATTTAGACAGAAGTAGTTTATTAGAGTTATTGTTATAAATACATTTTTATGCTTTTATCTTATTTTTGATTAATCGGTATTTCTTTTTTAACTTTTGATTACTTGTGTAATTAATTATATGATGTATTAATTGATTAGTATATTTAAATGATGTGTCTGTTCACATGCATTGTTTTCTGATGAAGTTTGTTTTAACGAAAGCGGATATTAAATTTATTATACGCTAAGGTTGTGCTCAGCTCGTGCTTCTTCTGCCTTTTTGACTGGTTTACTTGATCTTTTGTGTGGCTACTCTTTTGCGTAGTTCCAATAATAGTAGGAGCAAGGGGTCTTATAAAAAAGGTTCTACAATAATATTTAGATATTCAACCAATACATGTATCTCTGTAAGAATTGCAGAAGGAGTCATTACTGGGCACATTGCGGGTGCTGTGAAGAGCACTTTTGGTTGACATCAAAGAGTGAAACAATACTAATTGCATGAACTTTAATCGTACTTTGACTTAGGAATGGTGTCTATTCCCATCATGGTATTACATACCCAAAAGATTTGGAGAAATTAAAGAGTGAAAAAAATATTATATTTGTAAAGTAGCAGAAGATATTCTAAGAACTAAGCCAGCAAGAGAATGGAGAAAGGAGATTCTACTATAGAGATGACTGTAATTAGGAGTACAGAGAATAGGAAAGAAGGGGTTGGAACCAAGGTATTGGGAGCAAATAACTAGAGAAAGAAAGCTCATAGAGTAGGAAGAGCTCAAGTAAATATATGGAATGCAGGCTAGAGACTGCCTTTCGTAGCAGGGATTGATATCAGCATATAGGAAAGAGAAAAGGATAGGGAATCTTAAGTGAAATACCTGCTCTGGTAGAGTTTGAGTTGAACTGGGAACAGAAGCTGCTGCTAAAACAGTGATAATTAGGAGGGCATATAAACTATTTCACAATAACTTTAGGAATCAATCAGAGAAAGTTATAATACATTGGGAAGAGAGATTGGATAAGCAATTCACAAGGAAACATTGGGGTGACGTGTATGGTGTCTAATTATGCAACAAAGTCCAAAAGATTTATGATTTTTGTTTGGAAGTATTTGTGCAGGTATTTTTATACTCCAAGCAGACTCCAAAGAATTTTTCCTCCGGTAGATGGCAAAAGTTGGATCTGAGATGGAGAAGAAACAGATAACTGGTAACATATGTTTTGGGAGTTTAATGGGATAGCAGACTTTAAAAATTCCCTGCAGAGTACTCTATCAGAAATATTGGGTGCGCAAATGGGTGTAACTAAGGAAAATATTTTTCTCGCTAGGATACAGGATCTGAATTATCTAGATTTAGTAAGGCCTTGTTAAGTTTAATTCTGGTGGCTGCCAAAAAAAACAAACAAACAAACAAAAAAAAAACAATTGCTAGAAAATGGAAATCAAAGTCTAAATCAACTGTATTTGAACTAGTGAACATTGTAATAGAGACACATGAACTTGAAGTAGGATCTTTAGAAAAGGGTAGAAGCAAATTACATAGGAACAATACATACAGAATAATGTTTTGGAGGAGGAGTGAGTGAGGTTTAAGGGGTTGATCAATTTATGTAACGTTGGATTCATTGTATAAATGTGAATATGTTAACATGATTAGCTTTCTTGTATATAAATGTACAGTATGTTTGCCTCTGTCTTAAGTGATAACACAATAAAAATATGATATTAATTTACAACAAAACAGTACAATGATTAATGTATCAGACAGAATTCAAAATTGGGAAGGAGATTTGGTAGTCACTGTGGTGATATGCATGTTCAGGAATAGCAATTTGTATTCAGAATTTCATTGTCTAGGATTCCTTTGTGAAAAACACATGAACACTCCTTTAGATATGGGGAAGAGAGGAGAAAGTAGAAGCTGTTTGTGATTAGTGCAAAGGATATATTACAGGAAGTGGAAGATCAGAGTGTTCTGAATAAATCATACCAGTGTTACATTCAAGTATTTTGATCCTGGACAGAAGTTTTAAGTATGCCGTTAGAAAACATGCTAAAAGGTAGAATTTGAAGAAAGGAATTGAGTGCAAACAGGTTTTTCTTTTTTATTAGTGAAGATTGCTTGTTTTGCATATTTTTATAGTGTTAGACAGCTGTGATTAGTTGTATGGATATGTTACAGGAAGTACAAAATCAGAGGGTTCTCAATTATTCTGGCATCTTGGTGAAACTGGCCAGAAATTTTAACTATGCTGTTAGGAAACACACTAAAATGTAGACTTTGAAGAAAGGAATTGAGTGCAAACAGGTTATTTTTTTTGTATCAGTGAAGAGTGCTTCTTTTGCAGATTGTTATAGTGGTAGACAATCAGTTATTTATTTACATTTGTTTACCAGGGTGATCAATATTGACAAATTTCACGCTCAGCCTGACTGTTTACTTGATTTATTAACTTTTCTATAGCATATACCGGTCTTAATGTAAATTATATAGAAGCTATAGCTTTCAGGTTTACTAATCTGATTATGTTCATACATTATTACTAAGCTAACTGCCCTTGGGGGGGGGGATTTTAAGGCTAGCCAACTACCCCATTTAAGAATCAAAACTTGCACCTTGTGTCTATAAGGTAAACACCTTAACCATTATCACAACTTCCTACTGTGGGGAATTAGTGACTGATAATTGTTATAATTTTCCCATCCCTCCAATCTGTTTTATGATACTGCCAAGACATTCCAGCATCTGACCATGTATACCTACCTAATGTCTGAAGTATTAATGTCTGAAGTATTAATAATGTGATGCCAGATCTTGAGGCACTCATGCAAGCTGTAGATACCAATGTATGCACGGTAACAGCGGCCTGGTTTCAGTGTTAAGATAGCATTCCCTTCCAACTAGGGTTAGGTGCCTATCTTGCTTTCAGCTTTGCAGGAAACTGTGAGCAGTGTGCCAGTATTTGTCAGAGACACTTTTATCTCTAGAGTGATTCCCCTTGACCCTCAAACTGAGCTTATTGGGGTGAAAATCACCATAAATAAAATAAATGAGCAGTTTTTGTCAAATTATTGGTTACCATTTGTGTGTCTCCTTATGCAGAAAAAGATTCTAAATGTGTTAGCTGAATTGCTCATAAAAAGTTTTTATGTTGAGGATTTCAGTTAGCAATTAACTAGAGTACCTGCACTACTAATTTTGGGCATGCTGGATGATTAATTTACCTAATGAATGCTAACTCTCTTGACTAAATTATCAACCCACCTACTAGGAGTTCTACTATTCTAGATCTTGTCCTAATCAGCACTAGCACCTCCTGTCCCACTCCTACTGTACCTCTTACTGTACCCCGATCCCTCATCACAGGCAGTTTTCTTCTTGACGTGACTTCAGACAATAATACCACTGCAGCAAACGTCTCAAAATACAAGTACCTTAAAAAAGCAAACCTACTAAAACTGTATGAAGAGCTTTCAAATTTCTCTTATAATATTTCTAGTGCCCAACTACCTCAAAGGATATCTATGCCTCAAAATTTTTTTCAAAACTATTAAGGAATATAGACCAAGCTGCCCCCAAAAAGACCAAATGTGGTAAATTCAGTAGTAAAACACCTTGGTGATATACCCACATTAACAAACCCTGCAGTAAAACAAAATAAAAATTACTAAATGTCTACAGAAAAATCACAATCCACTCATGTAATGGACTGTATCAAATGAATCATTAAAGAACTAAAAACCACTAATTCATAACGACATTACCTACTTAGACCCTAAATGTATTGCTAATATACTAGTAGATAAATTAGTGCTAATGTAACATTAGCTACAGTTACTGAAGTTCCACAGATCCCTGAGTCCCTGCCCCACTTTATGAATACCACATCAAAAGTCTAAACTATAATCTGCAAGAACAAAACATGGGCTCCAACAATGTACGTGGTTGCCTAATAAACAGTGCCAAACATGCTCGGCCTGATTCTCTCCTAAATCTCTTTAACTTAAGCCTCTCCACAGGCTTTGTTCCAGAAGACTGGAAAATGGCTGTTGTGATGCCCCAGAAAAATGGTGTCCCTACCTCAGACCTTGGTAACTGTAACCCTGCTGTCCTGACAAGCACAATAGATAAGGCTGTCAACCCATGGGTCAAGATCTCTGGTAGCCATATCAGTTTGGAGTGGTGTGATAGCTATGGTGTAATTTGGAAATGAGAGTTCATTTTGTGAAATGCAACAGCACTGCACCATTTTGCACTTAATTTTAACCATATTCAGTACACTGTTGGTTAGTGAGGATTCGTTTATGTTGAAGTGACACTGTATCAATGGATGATCAGACAGTAGCAACACCGAACTTGCACCCATTTACAAACTTTGTTAACCACAGATCTGTATTTACCGCTTGTAGGTTGGATAAATATATGCTAAATTGGAGGGGTCTTGGCAGTGATCCCTGAGGTACATTGATAGTTATTTACTTGCTTTCTGATGCTACTTTAAGCATGTGGGTTCTATGTTTTTGTCAGTTTGCTATCCACCTTACTTTGAGTAGATCCACATTTAGGCCTCTTAATTTATTTACAATACCAGGATGGGGAAGGGTGTCAAATGCCTTTATCAGATAAATTTAGGCTGAGTGGTCCAGGTGACCATTATCTAATAGCATCTGTGACCATCTCAATGAAGTTTACTAAGTTGAGTAGATATGATCTTCCTTTGACAAAACTAAACCACTGAGGGTCAATGTGCATGATTTTCTGGATTACACAGTTTTTGAAGTCAGATATGATGCACTCTATAGCCTTGAAGGTTGCATTAGTTAGACTGATATGCCTGTAGTTCAAAGAAGGGATATAGCCAGAAATTTACATTTTGTACTCAAACCTAATGTTGATGCCCACACTGCCTACCTATCATTTTAAAAATGTACTCAGTCATGAAAATGCTACTCCCAACACATATAAGAAGATTACACATTATTTTCAACTGTTAACCATTTATTTCCATAAAAAAGCTGTTTTTGGAGGTGTATTCCTTTCACACAAGCATTCTTTCCTAGGGTCTGTGTTGTTGCTCCCCCTTGTGAAGGGCAATCATGATGTCAGTTCTACATATTTCAGGAAGTATCCTTCAACTAAGCTTAGGGTCCATGAGGGCATGTTTTACATTATTTATTAGGCATCCATGTATGCTGTCTGGTCTCACTGGAGAAGTATTTGTGGCTTTAGAGAGCAGTTAGGATGTGTTTTATTCATCTTTGATAGTTTCAGGGATTTGCAGAACTTTGATGACTGTTGTTAAGTTTGCACTAAACTAATCTTTAATGACACTTGCTATGCTCTTTGAGTTTGAGCACATATGCCATTTTGGATTAGTTCATAACACATCTGGGTGATGTTTCTTAATTTTATGATGTAATTAAAGAAGGATTTTTAATTATCCTTGACTTCAGATGCTAGTTCTAGTTTATTTTTAACTTTGCTCCTCCTGATGGCAGCTTCTGGTTCTTTGCTGATCCTTTTCATAAAGTCTTTAATTTGAACAGATTCAGATTTATTATAGGAATTTAGACTTTTTTCCTTTCATTATAAAGCTTATTTATTCATGTAGACCACCAATGTAACTTATTCATGTAGACCACCAAGGTAACTTGTTTTTGAGTGTGCCAGTATATTTAATTTTATTAGGGACAGCCTTAAGCACTCTGTTAGCAGAGAGTGGGACAGCCTTATTTAAACACTTTTCCATGTTGAAGTAGAACTTTGTTATATAAGTAGCAGGTGACGCTGCATGGGGGCTAGTAATATAAGTACATTTTGAGAGCTCATCATAGACTTTGAAGGTTTGTTCTTTGGAAGTCCTTAAATTCAGATTTATTCATGGGGTAGGAGGGTTGAGACTTTAAAGGTGAAGACCACTAATTTGTGGTTGGATTTAAACAAGGATGACAATATTGCAGGAATGGAACACGAGGGGTGACATTGGTAAGGGCAAGGTCTAGAAAGGTTTGCTTTGTACTAGGTTTGTTAACTAATTTTTCTAGGGAATCATCATTTATTAAGGCCAGATATTTTGGGTCATACTCAGTTTTTGAAGTATAGGTGCACTCATTTATTGATGGATACTTAAAATCAACCGTCAAAAAGGTATTTTTCTTTATTTGTATTAAAGCTGCGGTGGTGAAGCGGTAGCATTGTTGCTTCACAGCAAGAGGTTCTCCTGTTTGATTCTCGCCTGGAGTGCCTTCTGTGTGGAGTCTGCATGTCCTCCCCAAGATCGAGTGGCGTTCAAAAGACATGCGTGAATGGGCGTGCCTTCATTGAAGGTTGGGTGTTGGGCTGGCAACTCGGCACCATAAAAATCTACTGCCAATCATTAGCGGACCGGAGTGCCGCTGTGGCGACCCCTAACCGGGAAAAGCCGAAAAGACAAACAAACATTAAGAAATTTCTCACAGTCATCTGGGGACATAGATAGTCGCTGTAAGAAACAATAAATTGACAATGTGTTTGTTTAGGGAAAAGTTGCAGTTTGGAGTTCTGTTTGATGGCTAAAGGAAATCTCTGACAAATATCAAAATGTCCCTGCACTTTCCCTTGGCTCTTAATGCACATCACATGCTGAACACATGAAGAAGGCAGTGCTATATTTCCTCAGAATCAAAGGTCTTACTTATGACACAGATATGGATGTGTTAAAATTGCATGAGGGCCTTAAGATCAAGTGATTTGTTATTAAGACTTCTGGTATTGAGAAGAGCAATGGTGATATAGTTAGATATGGAATTTGCTGTAACCTTATCTTTATCAGCTATGTTGGAGTATCCAGTATGTACTTTGCTCAAAAAGTGGCAGCATGTGGCATCAGGGGTCTTTGGCATTAAGCAGAATCTGTGCAATGAGAGGAGCAGGCCATCCTTTGTGAAGCAAGTCGATCTGTCTACCATCTCATCCCAAGTAGACACATTCTGAATACTCCTTAGAATGACACCAAGTACTTTGCTGAAGTCATTATATCTTCTTTGTATTTAGGCATCATTCTGGGTTAATGCAAATATATTATTTAAAATAATAATATGTCCATTGTCAGTTTGAGTATGTGTCTGTATCCTTTCATAAAAATAAGGCTGTGAGAAACTGGGCAGTCCAAGCCAGAAAAACACTTGTAATTTATGTATTTGTTAACTAGGGTAGAGCAGGAGGATTTTTGAACTTAGCCTGGAACTATTGTCTAATTATACAGTAAACAAATGGAGGCTGAGGGAATTAAACCCAGGACTCCAGGAAGTAGTTAATTAACACCTCATAGCTTTAAGACTCTACACCAACTGTCAGATGGTTGTCTAGCTCAGTCAGACAGGAGGTACTGGGAAAGTGCATCTAGGTCATCTGCAGCATAGGGTATGTGCACAGTGGCACAAGTTCATGATCTGTACAGATATCATTGGGTATTGTACACGGTGTGTGATTAAGAGTAAGTAAAGGGGGAAAGCCTGCATTACTGTCAGAATAGTGTCACAGTGTAATGACTCATTTCCTCTAGCTATTACTGTAGAGACTGAGCAATGGCCACAGCATATGGGAGATGGTGAGTAGTGGTTATGGGTGAGGGTGGAATTAAAAATTAAAAAAAAAAATCCAAAGCAGACCTGTCAGCAAAATCTGTACTCTAATCCCACACTTTCCTCTCTTCATTATACTAAAGACAGAAGTTAATCAAAAGGTATGAAACTTGACAATGTTTATATTTTGTTGCTGCATGTGGAGTAGTACATATTATTACAATCTGGCCACTTCTATGATGATTTACTGTTCTAAAGTCTTCATACCAAACTCATTGACTGTAGTGTACTTTAGTAAATCTTTGAACTTTTTAACTTACTGTTAACTTTCTATGAGATTTTTATAGCCTCTGCGTTCAGTACAAGTAGGGTTTGCAGCAGAAAAAGCACCCTGTATGAAAGCTGTTGGGAGCTTTGCCCCATACATAAAAATGAAGGAAAGTATAGTTTTGTTAGTCTTGGCTGAATGTTGTTCACTGACACGACACATACTCGCTATAACCTTATGCACATGGTATGGCTCAGCATACTGAATAAATATAAACTGTGTTCTTAGGAATGCAGATTACTAGAGATATCAGTGATGTTCCCACATCTCTGTTTACCTCGTGGCCCTACATATGTGCTGAGTGACTGCCAGCTGTAACTTATTTCCTGTGGTTTAGTTGGTTTAATGCTATTCAACAATGTGCATTAAATATATGCATTTTAAGTGGATGTGCTGTAGGGTGACAAGTGTTTGGAGACTGAGCAAGTGCGAGTCATTTGCACTGGAAAGGCACTTTTTGGGTATAAAGGACACTCTAAACAACAATTTTATATACACCTTGCCACAGAGAAAAGGTCACTCGATGCCATACAATCCAGAATGTTTACCAGTACAATCAGTTTGCAATTTTATATATAGCAGTTGCTTTATTGCATTGAACTAAGAATACTAAACTCATAGAATTAAAAACATAGCAGATATGATTGGCATCTGAAATATCTAATATAATTAAAAATATAACAGTTCAGATTGGAGTGTATTTTGAATAACAAAAATAATGTTGCTTGAGATGAATTACTTTTATACAACTGAAGATGCACAGTTTCAGTGTATACAAGGCTGCACTCATGCATGGTTGCTCATAAGCGCAAACACACACACGCATGCACATGAACACAGACAGACGGATGCACACACAAAGACACTCAGACACACACACACACACACACACATACACACACACACACACACACACACACACACACACACACACACACACACACACACACACACACACTGCAAGTATGAGCTGTGTTTTAAAATGTTCTTGGGAGTGAGATGTTCACAATGCTTAGCATTCACAAGTGTAAACAATACTAATTTCTGTTGAAGATGAGTACAAACAAAAATCAGGGCTTTTTTAATGTGGTGTGTTTACACTGTATACAGCTTTTGCTCTTATGTTTGTTGGCTACATGCAGATTCATGCAAAAAGGAATTACTTGTGCAAGAATGCATTAGCTTGTTAAATGCTTATGGACTACAGGTTATTCATCTGGTACAATGACTTAATGTGCTGTAGCACTATGTTGAAATTAAAATATAAGATGAATAATGCATGTGCTTATCTTGCATTTATGAGCCATAACAAAAAACTCACATTTTGTATAGCAGTTGAAAAAGTAATACACTCATAGCTTTCCACCTCTTAGTGCTAGAAATCTGAAGCCTGACAAAATGGGGAGGGGGGCAGATTTTAAATATTGTTCTTATAAACTTAGAAAGTTGCTAGAATAACAGGGTATGCGTTAACATGCATTTTCTGAAGGATTTGAAGTCTGAAACTCAAATGTATGTCATTATTTAGTGATTTCAATCCTGAGATCATCCCAGTGATTTGCCAGAAAATCACAAAATTTTATAAAGAACAGATCAAACGTATGAGGCAAAAATATGGACATTCTTCAAAAATCTGGACAGTTGAGAGGTATACACTAATTAACTGCAAAACACTATACACGTGATTATATGTGAATCCTGCTGCATCCCCTTTTAGATATAAGTGGTCCTGAGTAAATAATATCAAGAAACTCGAAAAACCTTGTAGAGGAATCAACAAGGAATCTCGAACCACAAAGGTCACCTCCTCATACCAATTTGGCCGTGTTCAATAACGGAAAATAAAAATTTTTTGTAGTTAGAACACTTCAGTGTGTGCTTGTATAAAGCACTTTTCAGATCTTTCTTTTTTATGTAATAAAGATGTTCTTTAATTCTATCAAGTAGCCTCCTGGGGGTCATTCCAATATAAAAAGCCGAACATCCTAAACATGCACAGATGTATACCACCCCCTTTGTTTGACATTTTAAAATTTCTCTTCATTAGTAACAAAGAAAGAAAAAATACTGGGGACCACTTGAAGGAAGATAAAAGGTTACCATGTGCGTTGGATATAACAATTGACAGTGATTCCATTCGCACTATTATCAATAGCAATTGGAGAATTTTACATGGAAATAGGGAGTTAGCTGACGTAATAGGAGAATTTCCCAAATTTGTATATAAGAACCATCATAATATGAAAAATGTATTACATAGAAGTGACAACATAATGGAATCAAATTACATTTGGGTTCCCTCTAAGAAAACATCAGGTATGTCCAAATGTGGACATTGTAATATTTGTAGATATATTTATGAGGGACATTTTATTATGTTAGACAACCCCTCTTATATTATTACCATTAATGGGAGTTTCAACTGTCAAATGAAGCGGGTGGTACATTTCGTGCATGTTTAGGATGTTCAGCTTTTTATATTGGAATGACCACCAGGAAGCTACTTGATAGAATTAAAGAATGTCTTTATTATATAAAAAAGAAAGATCTGAAAAGTGCTTTATACAAGCACACACTGAAGTGTTCTAAGTAAAAAAAAAAAGTATTCTCAGTTATTGAACACGGACAAATTGATTTAAGAGGAGGTGACCTGTGTGGTTCAAGTTTCCTTGTTGATTCTTATACGAGGTATTTAGAGTTTTTGGTGTTTGAATATCCTTGTGGTTGGTCTTGGCTTTTTTATTACCAAGTAATCTCTTAATCCTTTCAGGCTGTGGACAATATTGGTTTGTATATCAAAGCATCTTTGTCTGAATGCAAATTTGTGCACTAAATTGCATACAGCAGGAACTGTTGCAAACATATTTCTGTTCCAAATTCAGCAATATAAGGCATTTATCTTACTTTATAAATGTTGAAATGTTTGTCAAAATGGCTCCACATTTGAAGTGTAAAATCCAGTTCTCAGTCCTAGCACTTCAAAATGAAAATGAAATTCAGCAAAAAGGAAAAAAAAGGAAAGAAAAAGCAAAGCCCACACTTTCTATTTGGCTTTTAAAGCATTTCCACTCCCCTGCACTTTCAACATGGAGTGTGGCTGTGCCCTCCACACCTTGTGAGGCAGTACTCCAAAATACCGCAGTCTCAAAATTACTTATCTAATATATTTATTCACATGTACATTTTCACAGTTCCAGCAAATGCAGTTATGATACTTAAACATTCTGTTAAACATTTTTAGTTATTTGTTGATATCTCTGTCATCCTCAAGGCATTTCTAGACATTTGTTTTTTTCTTTTATATTATGGTTTTATACTAAGCTTAAATTCACAATGTAGAAATCTCATAAAAACCCATATAATATATGCATTTATTTATTAATGACTTACTGTTGTTTGACCTGTGCACTGATTTTTTCATATCAAAAAATACTGTTCCACAGAAATGAATTTGAGTAACATGTTTTAATTAAAGATTATTTGAAATTATATAGAAAACAGTCTCTTTCTCCTTTGTTATTGGCTAAAACTGAAGAAAAAATTGACATTAGTATATTTAATTATCTTAAGAATGTCTAATTAACAACTGGCTAGTTTAAAAGCATTTACTTGGTATCAGACTATTTTAGTAACCTTTGTATCCAGTAGCTTAAATTTGGATTGAAGAAGGGAATGAAGGATGAAGATAAATGACCATTTATGTCTGTATTTTATGGACTTCTGCTGGCATTTTGCATATTGAAAACATTTTCTTTAATCTTAGAAGCCAAGATAATCGACACAATCAATTTTAAAACGTTGCACCGTATCAGTGTGCATGACAGTACATCACATTTACTGCAGTGTGCGGTTGTGATTAAAACTTAATATTACCAAGACATTAAGATAAGGTACTGCTGTAAATCTTTCTCTGAACATAACAAAATGTTTGCAGTTGTAGATATATTGCTGACCAATGATTTCATAAAGACATACTTCACCTTTTGGAAATGCATCATATCAACTACTCACTCCATTCAGTATAATATCATAGGGGGCTAGAATATATCTAAATCTCCCCCATCTGATTATTCTAACTTCAAGGTCATGCCATTTCTATAAATAGTAATAGTAGAACTCCCATCAAGAATATAATATGCAGGGACACAGAGATAGCTTTTTTGTATGAGAGACACTAGATAAGAAAGGGTCATTTGGGTGTCTTCCAGCAGATAGACAGGCTGAGGGCTCAGCATGAAGGCAAATATTGGGAATGTAGACATCACTATCATTCCCTCATGCTCAGTATAATTCCACTTTGTCTTTACTGCAACTGAAAGCATACATACACAATTAAAAACAGAGACCATGGTCTTGTCCTAAGGCTGTCTTTTCTACTGTATGTTATTGTTATTGTTAAGAAGCAAGGTAAAGTGCAGTGATCAGAAATGCCAGGCAGGTAATAATAAGTAGCAAACTTGTTTATTTAGAATACACATTGTTAAGAAGCATCAGCAGAGTCTATTAGGTTGCAAGGACATTTTCTGCTTACACATGAAGCATTTGCCTGAGTCTATACTAAAGTGTATCATGCTATATTAAAACTGTATTATACAGCAGGCTTTAACTTGGATAGTAGATCAAACCATATCGATGACAGGTTGGAGGAGAGAAGGAGAGGTAAATATGTTTTGTTAAGTGCAGGGCTGTGGTATGTTGAAGGCCCTGTGGACTGGAGTGGATGTAGGGCATATGGGAAGGTAGGGAGACTAGAGTGGTTGATGAGAGAGCTCAGGAGCCTAGAATGGAAATGCAATACGAGGAGTGGAAATGTCAGGTGGCAGGAAGTTAGGAGGAAGAGGAGAACTAAGGCTGAGGCAGCTGGGAGGAGAAAAGTAGAGTGGATGGCAGGAAAAAGTAGGCTGGAGAGGCAAACATAGACAGACAGAGAAGGACAGACATGAAACAAGACAGGGGAGACTGGTAAGGAAAAGGTACAGAAGGCAGATTGGAATTGGGGAACATAGGACAGTGGTGAAAAGGGGCACAAAACTGATGCACAAGGAGCGAACAGCAGCATGACATGGTAACGAAGGTCATAACAGCAGAAATAATAATAAGAAGGAACTGAGGAGAATCAGAAGAAAAGATGCCAAGAATAGAAACCAGCGAGAAATGTTTGTAGCAAAAGGACAGGGAGGATGGAAAGGTTTGGTACAACAGGGAGACACAGGGAGAGAAAGAGAGAGAGAGAGAGAAACAGCCAGGGGCAGAGAAGGGAAGGATGTACAGGTAGGTGGGATAATAGCATTGTATAGAGAATAAAACAGGAAAGTGGAACAAGTGTGGGATAGAGAACATTTTGGTGACTGCATATTCAGTCACCAAGGAAATCAAGAACCTTTGCATGAGAAACAAAATATACCAGCTTTTACCGAACGTGGTCTCAGTCATTAGACTTAATAAGAAAAGGGAGTATAAATGAAGGTTGAGACCAAGGAGAAGAGCTAGGTGGGGTGTGGGTTATGTTCTTTGACACAGAGTTGCCAATATGCTATAAAAGAGAAGACAACTAAGGTGGTAGAAAGCTGGGGCAGAGAGGTCACAGAGAGATACCTGGATAACAGGTTGGATGTACTATTCTCAGAAGGTTTACCTATGTTAAAGCCAGTACAACAGAAAAGAAGACCAAAAAATAAATTACTGAACAATGGAGAAGATAGGAGGTAGGGGGTAGCCTGGCAGTCAGAGCAGTTCATTGTCAGGAGTAGGCTCCATCTTAGATCAGAAAAAAGCTGAAAGTTCTTTGGAAAGGTATGTCTCCGGTACTGTACCTTTAATGTATGATGGAAACAGGATAGGGTATAATGATAAAAAAGAAATTGATAAGTTCCCAGGCATTAATCAGTGGAAAAGAAAGACAGAGCACTGGAAAGGAACAAACAGTTTGTAACACATAGCACGACTATGGACTACAAAGAGACGGGGAAGAAAGAAAGAGAAGCTGCAAGCAGTGTTGTAGAAGGACACTGTTGGTACACTGAATCATGAGCCAGTGACAAGACAGAGTGCAATATCAAGGTTCATAGGTTCATAGGTTCATAGGTTCATAGGTTCATACTAGGCTATCTGCCCAAGGGCATTTATAAGCCTAGCCCATAGTTATGTGGCTTTCGCCACCCCTTTAGTTTGAATAAAAACTATGCCTATCATTTTGCTGTGCCTCTATCAAGCAGTGACACAGAAGTAATCCCTGGGGTATATCTGCAATCTCCCATCCATTGGTTAAGATTCCTCTTGAACAAGGCCAGAGAGGTGCTCTGCCTCACATGTACCGGGATTTTGTTCCACAGCATAGGGAGTCTCTGGGTGATGAATCTGTCCCTCCAGCACGTTCTATTTATAACCGTGTCAAGGTTTAAGTCTCCCGCCCTTGTGGTTCTGAGGGATCTAGATTTTTTGAGGTGAAGCATATTCATCAAATCTGGGTTTGACATGGCCTTATATGTCAGGCACAGGTCACCTCTGAGCAAGCGGTATGAGACTGAATAGAGCTGGAGTTCTTTCAGTCGGGCAGCATAAGACATATTTTGAGACCCTTTATCCTTTTGGTGAGGAACTTTTGGGGCCTTTCAAGCTGCAGCAGGTGTCTGGTCAGATACATTCGAACGGGCATTGTACTCAATCATAGGTCTAATGAGTGATGAGTACAGGGGACGATGACCTCCCTTGATCTAGATGTGAATCCCTTCATGATCAGGTGGGCGATATAGAAGGTTTTCCTAACTACTTTAGCAACATGAGTGTCAAACGAAGGCTACTGTCAACCTGGGTCCCCAGATCCCTGATGACTTTTTCTGTGCTCAGTGGATTGCCACCTATATGGTAGCTAGGGGTAACCTTGTTTTTCCCGAAGGGTATGACTATGCATTTTTGGCGTTTAACTTCAGGCCATGGCTCTGGCACCAGTTATCCATTTCTGTGAGGCCCTTCTGGAGGATATCTGTGTCAGATGTGTTTTCGACTATGGCACCCAGTTTGCAGTCATCTGCAAACTTTGTCAGCCATAACCCTCCTGTGTTTGCTTGTACTTCAGAAAAGTAGATGCCGAACAAGAGTGGACCCAGGACTGAGCCCTGTGGGACACCACTTGTGACAGGCTTTGAGTCTGACATGGCTCCAGCAACTCTGACCCTGTGGGTTCTGTCACTTAGCCAGTTTGCAACCCATCTTGTGATGTATGGGTTTACATTCAAGCTGATGAGTTTTTCGATGATACCTGAGTGGGGTATTGTGTTGAAGGCCTTTGCCAGGTCGAGGTAGGCTGTATAGACTGCCTTTCCCTCATCAATGGCCTTGGTGACTGTCTCGAAAAAGTCAACCAAGTTTAAGAGGCAGGATCTGCCTTTGACAAAGCCAAACTGGGTTGGATCCAAAGTCTGCAAGTTCCCTATGTCTTTATTTATGAGTTCCATTATGATCCTCTCCATGGCTTTGCAGATAAGGCTTGTCAAGCTAATGGGGCGGTAATTTCCTGGGTCTGTGGAGGCACCGCCCTTATAAAGTGGGACCACAGTCGCCGTGCGCCACTCCTTGGGTACGTATCCTGAGGTGAGGCTAAGATTAAACAGCTGTCCTAACTGTGGGTTTAATTCCTCGTTGAGTTCATGAAGCACACAGCCGGGTCACCATCCGGTCCCATAGATGCTGTGTTTTTTGCCTTAGTGAGGGCAGTTCTCACCTGGGCGTTGGAGATGTTTGGGGGGCTACAATCCTCTGGAATAGATATCTCTCCTTTTGGGGAGGGGAGAAGTTTGCACTGAACCTGTCAGCCAGTATGTTGGCAATGTGTGTAGGTTCAGTAATTTTCACATCATTTTGAACTAATTCTGAGCATATCTGGGAGTTTCCTCCTAGGTTTCTAACATAGCTAAAGAAGGCCTTATGATTGTCTTTAGAGTCCTTGGCGATTTTTCTCTCAAAATTTGCCTTGGATGATTTTATGAGAGCTCTTAGTTTTTAATGATCAAAGGTGTCTTACCTTTCAAGGATTTTGCTCTATCTTGTAGTAGCTTCCTCCTTTTGTTGTAGAGCTTGTTTATGGCTGGGGTCCACCAGACTGGATGCTTGCCTTTGGTACAGAGAGTCTTAGTTTTGTTTGGGATTGCCTGATCCATGCAGTCCTGTAGGTGCTGGTAGAAGGCATTTGTAAGTGATTCAGCGGTTTGAGTAATGTTTACCACTGGCTCAGGGGACTTAAAGGAGACCACACTAGTTTTTAGAAGTGTGAAATCGGCTTTTGAGAAGTTTTTCACTGTGGTCTTTTTTGTTTCAGGTGGGGGCGGGATGAGGACCTCCAGCGAGATTAGTTTATGATCTGATCTCACCAGTGAGGGGTATACTTCCGGTGTTGAACATTTTGATCCCATGTTCATGATGATGAGATCAAGTATGTTTTCTCCTCTTGTGGGGATGGTGACTAGTTGTTCCATGGCATTTGAGTTTATTAACTCCAGGAATCTTTGGGTTAGAGTGTTCGGGCTTGAGTAGTGTTCCCAGTCTATATTAGGGTAGTTGAAGTCACCTAGTATGATGGTGTTTGGAGATACATTTATCCCCTCCAATGTTTTCAGGAAGGCCATGTGAGGTTCCTGAGTTTGAGAGGGTGGCCTGTAACATGCTACAAATTGCAGAGCAGTCTTGCCTATGGTTAATTGCACCTGGATGGTCTCCGATGCATCGTGCGTTGCCACCAACCTTGAGGTGTGGGTGTCCTTTATGAATATGGACACCCCTCCTTTCTTGGTGTTGTCCGGATTTTGGGGCCGGAACGCATGATATGAGGTGAAACCTGTTAGTGCTGGGGTGCTCTCAGGAGCCTTGAACCAGGTTTCTGTCACAGCACAGACATCGATGTTCTCCATATTGAGAAGGGCCTCGAGTGCGTGCATCTTGAGATTGAGACTTCTGGCATTGAGCAGCATTACCCTTAGTTTTTTCCTTTTTGGTGTTCTAGGGTGGTAGGTTTAGAATTTGAGCCTTGCCTAAAAAGGCACTATGGGGTGGCAAGAGCCTTTGCCAATATCCGAAGCCCAGGGTGACAGGTGCAAGCCGTCCCTTGCGAGCAGCGTGGCTTGTCCAGCATGTCATCCCAGGCAGACAGACATTGATCCCCTTTGAATGACACCAGAATTTAAGCCAATTATTAAAGCTGATCATCTTATCACTGTATTGTGGCATCATTCTAGGTGAAGGTAGGATACTGCTCAAGGTCAGGGTCATACCTGCCTGGGCTACATAATCAGAGAGCTCCTCGATGTCCCTTTTCATGTAGTCCAAGGAGGTACGTCTCAGGTCGTTGACACCAGCGTGGACAATGACTGAGTCGTACTTGTACCTGCTGTTGAGAGACCTGAGTGCTTGCGTTATGTGGCAGATTCTAGCGCCCGACAGGCAGCTTACTGTGACCTTCTCTTTACTCAGTCTGGTGAGCGGGACGTCAGTGTGTCTGACTATGGAATCACCAATGACAAGTGTGTCTGGCATTTTGTTTGGCCTTAAGGGCTGTGACTGTTTGACACTCTGACTGTGTGGTCTATGTGTTGCATGTGTTGGGTCGTGAGGTGGTAGTTGTTTGGGTGTCTGCTTTGGTGGCCTCTGCTGTTTTGGTAAATTTTTGATCAGAGCCTCCGAGTATGTCTTTGTGTGAGTATGTGTATGATTTGAAGTTGTGATGGTACCATGTGTGACTGGGTATGTATTGTGTGTGGTTACCTTCTCCTCCTGTC